>NC_012871.2:44324128-44371425 GCF_000003195.3 Sorghum bicolor
CGGTGAGAACTGGTTGAACATGGTAAGATTGGGCGGAGCTGCGTTGGCGCAATGGCATGGCTTCTAGCTGTCGCTCTGTGTTGGCCGGGACGAGTGCACGGGCATCGGGGTCTTCTACAGGCTCCATGTTGAGGTTGAAGGGGACGACTTCCCAATCATCGTGGTACTTCTCGGCCATTGGAGCATCAAGGAACTAATCAAGCTCTAATTGAAGGAGAGAAGGCTTGGTGGCTTGGTGTTTGAAAACTGAGGTCAGGGGTCTGTTTATATAGAGGTCAAAAAGTGCCTCTATGGGTTGTTCGGGTTTCTCCCGTCGATGTGCGTGCGAAACTTTCCATCCGAGGGATTATTCGGATTACCATAAGTGCATTTTCCATAACAGAGAAAATCGGGACCGAGGGGGAACCGGAGCTGGGCGCCCGCCCTCTCTCTGGCCCCTCTGTGGGCCCACTTTCTCGAGCGCGTTTCTAGATACGAAATTATTTAGAAAAATATATATATGACCCAAAAACATCAGACTAAAAAGGTCGGGCTCTAATTCTCCATGGGAAGGTAAAAATGGACTACATCTATTTCTTCAAATTCTTCATTGGGCTCTAAGACGTTGACCATTTACCTTGAATATCGTACCTTCGCTATTTTGAAGTGTGATAGCTCCGTGGGATGATGAATTAATTACCTTGAATGGTCCTTCCCATTTGCTTCGGAGTTTTCCATGCCCGAAAAGCTTCACCCTGGAATTAAAAAGTAATACCTTATCTCCGGGTGTGAACTCCTTCTTCTTGATTCTCTTGTCATGCCACCTTTTGACTCTTTCTTTGTAGATCTTTGAGTTGTGATATGCTTTCTCTCGCCATTCTTCCAATTCTGAAAGTTGCATTCTTCTATAATCTCCAGCAACATCTAGGTCCATATTCCATCTCTTTATGGCCTAGTGTGCTTTGAACTCTAGTTCAACGATGGCAAGTCTTCCCGTACACCAATTGGTATGGAGACATTCCGATTGGGGTCGTGTATGCTGTCCGGTATGCCCAGAGTGCATTGGGTAACTTGTCTTTCCACGCTGTTCCCATTTCATTTACTGTCTTCTGAAGAATATTCTTGATTTGTTTGTTGGAAGTCTCTCCTTGGCCACTTGTCTGAGGATGATAGGGGGTAGCAACGTTGTGACGGATTCCATGTTTTGCTAGATATTGCTTGAAGCGTTTGTCAATGAAGTGTGCTCCTCCATCACTTATCACTACTCTGGGGACTCCAAATCTTGGAAATATAATTTCTTCAAACATCCTCTCTGAACTGACGTTGTCGGCATGCTTGCAAGGTAATGCTTCTACCCACTTGGAGACATAGTCAACCGCCACCAAGATATACTCGCACTTCTTTGATGGAGGAAATGGACCCATGTAGTCTATTCCCTAGACATCAAAGAGCTCCATCTGAAGGTTGTTGGTGAGTGGCATTGCATCCCTTGTATTTATGTTTCCGTGTCTTTGACATGGCCCACATCTTCTGATATATTGCTTCGTGTCTTCAAACATTGTAGGCCAGTAGAATCCACACTGCCAGATCTTTGAATGTGTACGAAATGCTCCATAGCGACCTCCATATGGTGATGAATGACATCTGTCGATGATCTTCCATCCTTCCTCAGTGGTCACACATCTCCTGAGTAAGCCATCAGAGCATACTCGGAAGAGGTATGGCTCATCCCAAATATGTGAACGACTTTCTTGAATAAGCTTCTTCTTGTTTGCTCCTGGTGGTACATACCCTGAAACCATAAAATTAACAATATCTGCATACCAGGGGTCAGACCTGTTAATCCCGTAGAGCATGTCGTCCCGGAGTGAATCATTGATGGGGGTTTCCTGTGGACTCTTAAAATACATTCTAGACAAGTGATCAGCAACATAATTTTCTACTCCCTTTTTATCTTTTATTTCTAAGTCAAATTCTTGGAGTAATAAGATCCATCTAATCAGGCGAGGTTTAGCATCTTTTTTAGTGAGAAAATATTTTAGTGCAGCATGATCAGTGTAAACAATTATTTTAGCTCCAACTAAATAAGATCTAAATTTATCAGTGGCAAAGACAACAGCCAGAAGCTCTTTTTCAGTGGTTGCATAATTAAGTTGAGCTCCTGTCAAAGTTTTACTGGCATAAGCAATTGCATGATGCTTCTTATTTTTAGTTTGTTCTAATACTGCCCCCAAAGCATAATCACTAGCATCACACATAATTTCAAAAGGCAACGACCAATCAGGGGGTTGAATGATTGGTGCAGAGATGAGTGCTTTCTTTAATAAATTGAAAGATGTTAGACATGCATCATCAAATTCGAAAGGAGCATCCTTGGCTAGCAAAAGAGTAAGTGGTCTAGCAATAAATGAAAAATCTTTTATGAATCTACGATAAAAACCAGCATGGCCAAGAAAGCTTCGAATTCCTTTTATGTTCACAGGTGGAGGTAGTTGTTTAATTACTTCAATTTTAGCTTTGTCTACCTCAATACCTCTTTCAGACACTAGGTGTCCTAGCACTATTCCTTCCCTAACCATAAAATGACATTTTTCTCAATTAAGGATTAAGTGCTTTTCTTCACATCTTTGCAAAACCTTGTCTAAGTTTTCAAGACAACTATCAAAAGTTTTTCCATAAACAGAGAAATCATCCATGAAAACTTCCATAATCTCTTCAATCATATCAGAAAATATAGACGTCATGCATCTTTGAAAAAAAGCTGGTGCATTACATAACCCAAAAGACATTCTACGCTAAGCATAAGTTCCATAAGGGCATGTAAAAGTGGTTTTGCTTTGATCATCAGGATGGATCGGGATTTGGTGATATCCTGAATATCCATCTAAGAAACAGAAGAACGAATGGTTTGCTAACCGCTCTAGCATCTCATCTATAAAAGGTAAGGGAAAGTGATCTTTTCTCGTGGCTTTGTTTAGTTTTCTATAGTCTATGCACATCCGCCATCCTGTGACGGTGTGTTGCGGAATTAGCTCATTCATTTCATTCATAATAACAGTCATGCCTCCCTTTTTAGGCACAACTTGAACTGGGCTTACCCACTCACTGTGCGGCACACGATATATAGTCCCTGCATGCAGCAACTTTATAACTTCCTTTTTTACTACCTCTCTCATAGTGTTGTTAAGTCTATGTTGGGGTTCTCGAGAGGGTGAAACAGAAGGATCTGTTGGAATACGATGGGTACAAATCATAGGACTGATTCTTGTAAGATCTTGGACTGAGTAGCCGAACACTGAGTGATGTTTGTCACGAATGGTCATTAATCGCAGAGTTTGATCCTGAGTGAGTTTATCACTAATGATTATAGGGAACTCTGGATTATTGTTTAGGAAAGCATAGGTAAGACCGGTGGTAAAGTTTTAAGCTCTATGGGGGTCTAGGTGCTTCTGCAAACTCATCTAAGGGTTCAGGCTCAGAAAGTTCGGTTTCTTCTTCAGTGAACAAAAGGAGTTTCGTCTTCTAAGTCTGATTCATCTAAAAGCTCTAGAGATGCAGCCTTTACCTCCTCCATAGGATCAGGCAAAAGATATGATTTGGCCTTATTGTTTAAGGAGTGTGAAATTGTTATTGGGATTTTAAAGGTTTTTCCAAAAGAAATGTGTAGCTTTCCAGTATGACCTTCATAAAGGAGTCTTCTAAAACCTGTCCTATCAACAGGTCGAAGTCCCATGTATCAAAGATATAGAAGTTCAAATGAACCATGGAGCCTTCTACCGTAAGAGGTAGGACATTAATAATTCCAAGACTGGGGACTAATCGTCCTGAAGATTCCTTTATGACCTTTGTTGTGGGGGTTAAGACAAGATTTTTAAATAGTTTAAGTGCAAAAGATTCAGACATGATATTTATCCCCACAACAGGATTATATAGAGCATTAAATCGATCAGAATTATAAGCACAGTGTATAGTTATAGAGGGTGTGTCCAAACGGATCACATCAGAGGAAAGCTCTGATTCCTCCAACCATTCGCTACTCATTACTGAGATAAGCTCTCTCAATTGATGTTCACTTGGCAAATAAATGCTAAACTGGCCATTTTGGGGTTTGTCAATAGAATGGTAGTTTGAAATGTTTCCAAAATCGGCAAAAAGATCGGATTCTATATCCAGCATGAAGTCCGGTGGTGGAATTTCTTCCTCTTGTGGCTCAGAACTTGGGATAGCTAAAGTAGTTGAAGAATTTGGCAGAGTGTCTACTTCGGCTTCGTAGGTTTCATCATGAAGGGTATTATCCATCTCAGCTTCTAGGATTCTATCTAGGATCACTCTAGCTTCATCAGCAGGGATGCGAAAGAAAGAACCTCTAGACATTGTGTGTAGCATTTGTTTGTGATTTTTATGAAGACCTCGAAAAAAGTGGAATAAAAGAACAGAGTCTTCAAGATTAAGGTTTGGACCAAATTCTAAAAGATCAGAAAAACGTTTCCAGGATTTTCCCAAAGTTTCATTATCTTTTTGTTTAAAAGATAGGACTTCGAGTCTAAGGTCGGCTATACGGTCAAGGGAATAGAAATCTAGATAAAAGTTGGCTCGTAAAACTCCCCATTCACCTTGTTGTTGACTTACCTTCTGACTGTACCATTGTCTAGCTTCTCCCCTTAAAGAAAAAGGAAAAAGCTTCCAACGTAAAGTTTTATCAGAAATGCCTTCAATACGAAAAGAATCACATGTTTGCTCAAAATCTCTACTATGAAGGTAAGGGTTTTCATCTTCCTTTCCCGAAAAAGATAGGTTTTGAATCATGGCAATCAACCTAGAACTTAACTTATACTGGGATGTTTGGATAGGCTGTGATGATTCCCATGGTAAAAGGTCAGTTACTGAAGGGATTACAGATTCATGGATCGATTTAGAATTTTGGTTTTCCATAAGGTAAGGGTAAAGAAAATAAATAAAGAATATAAAAGATAAGAAAAGATAAAAGTATAGATACAAGCTAGTAGTAAGACTCAGGTTATCTCAGCAACCGTCTTTCTCCCCGACAACGGCGCCAGAAATGCTTGTTGATATTTGGGAACGCAAAAAGGAATTGATCCGCAAGCGCACGGATATCGGTGAGCACTTCACCTGGGAAATTATCCAGAGTATCGTATTTATTTTTTTTACCACTAGGAGAAAGAGTGCATCTGACTAACCGGTCTATTACTACTAACCCTTTAGGCACAAAGAATGTCTTTCGATGTGAGTAATAAATAGAGAAGACTGCAACCGTAGTCTCCTTCTAACCTTGGTAAGGATGATCTACTGTTCTAATGGGGAGGCTAACGGAATCTAGACACCACAAAGGATGTTCAACCCGCACCTATAAACTCTATCCTTCCTGCTAACGAGATATGGTCTGCAAAGGTAACTCGGAATTGTCACGTTCCTCACTACTACCACGGTCCAGCTAGTCAGGGAATATCTATGAGTACCCCAGCCTAAACACCACGTTTACGCCAGCAATGATTACTCTAAACTCTACATGAAGAGATTAAAGTAAGATCATAAACCATAAGAACAATAAAACAAGAACTTACTAGAATTTAGAAGTCGAAATACTGAAGAATCCTAGGAGCAAGCTTCGGGTTAGGACAACTTGATCCCGCAGGTACAAGCTTGGAGTAGACACCGACAGGCCGGGCTTCCTCCAATCAACACCTCCACTCTATCTCTCTCAATCTAGTAGAAACTAGAAGATCTATTTCTACTTTACACTGGTTGCTAAGCCTAAAAAGAAATATTAATTAGAGAAGAGGTTTTCCTTCGAGGGCACCCCTCAATCTCTATGATAATTTCTTCATGTCTTCTCCAGGGGCCAGGGGGTCTCCTTATATAGTCCTCCTCCTTTTTGCGTTTTTGGGTCGGTAGGTGAGGTGGTACTATGTTTTTCTTGATCCAATAGGTCGGTGGAATATCCCGTGCGAAGAGAGTCCTGATTGACATCCAGCAGGGGGCGGGCGCCCAGGTCTCCAGGGCGGGCGCCCTAGGCCTGGCTCCTTTCAGCCTCCGTCTTCTTCCCGTGGCTTCTGGAGTCTTCTTGATGGTAGAAAATCGCACGGTGCGTTGATATCTCTATGTAATCCCGACATGTGGGCCTTTCTTCCTTATTTCCTGATAACCCCCTGCAGAAATAGATAAACAACAAAACTCGTGGAATTCTGTCAGATCAAACCCTAATTCTAGGTGTTGGTTGCATATTGGTCCTTTCTCTTGTTTATTTGATAATTAAAGTTGATACTTAAGAACCGTCAACAACAATCTGATTTGTATCCTTGAAAACGCTCCCATGCTTCTGAAATGGTTTCTATCTTCTGCTGTTGGAAACTGACAATATTTCCTCTTAAGGCAGTTGTTTTGCCTATAGGGAAAAACATTGAAAGAAAGACATCTGACAAGTTCGTCCAGTTGTTGATGTTATCTTGATGAGTGTAGAACCACTTCCTCGCTTTTCCTTCTAGTGAGAATGGAAAAAGGCGAAGCAGTATGATGTCTTTGTCAACTCCATTGATGTGGATTGTGCTTTCAATCTCTGAGAAATTCTACAAGTGTGCACTAGCATCTTCATGTGCCTTTCCACTGAATTGTGTAGCTTGCACCAAATTGATGAGGCTTGACTTGAGCTCGAACTCGGGTGCTCCTTCTTCTACTGAAAATCTTGGACCAGTTGGAATGTTCTCAAGGCTTGGAGCAGAGAATTCTTGCAAGGTCTTTTGTGCCATAGCTTCAGCAATTGGTAGCTAGCTTCTTCTTTCTTTCTTGATTGCTTTGGTTCAGATGATGAAGAGTTGAATGTACCCAAAGTCAATCCTGATATACCCTGTTGACACAGCTAACACCACTTAGATACTAGGTTGTCATCCCCAGCATGGTGCCAGAGTGTACAAAGGTTTTTATAAATGTAAAGGCTCTCTAGAAAATAATCTATTCTATCCTCAAGCGCACAGATAAAATACCTCATTGTAGCATTTCAACAGGATAAGAATTCCAGGTATCGTTATTTATAATTTTGCTCGAGGGATGAAATTAAAATAAGGGGGCAAAATCTATCAAGGCATAGACTAGAGATAAACTTGTAAGAACATGATTACTAATGAGAAACTCGTCACACAGTCACTTACTTTAGCAGGGGGTAAACCATAAAGATAATGATAATAAAGTATAAGTTCATGGGTAGATAACACAACGATTAGAAAATAGACTACTCCTCATATATATAGGTGATGTCGGATTAGCTAGAGAATGGATTCTAAGTTATCTACTAACTACTAAGTCATAATCAACTCTAGTTATCTACAAGATCATATATGGCATAAAAGACTCTTCATTCATGTATAAGGAACATTGATAAAGTAAATCAGAGCATCGCATGACTTACTCCACAATACCAGTTCTGCCTGTCCTATCAACGGAGGATAGACTATATAAGAATCAATGAAGCTGTCACTATCGCGAACTACCACACGACCCGGCCAATAGGATGCATTTGCAGATAAATAACATCTAAGCACCACGCTCACATGTGATCTATCACCTAACTCCCTCGCGTCAAGAGCTAAGCGCTTTGCAAACTTATACATAAACTCATTATCAATTAGAACTATATCAAATATAGAACTAGAACAAACTAAGAACATAATAATTAGAGACATAATGCAATTAGAACAAAGAATTAGAGAAAGATATGAATAATACCAATCTTTATTACCGAAGATCCGAATCTAGAGCGTAGTGCTCTACTTCTCTATTTGCTATCTAATCAAACCTCTAAACTTGAAGGATTAGGGAGTAGCTAATTCTATTTCTCTGTGGGAGAGAAGCTCTAAACCCTAACTTTGATGGCTACCTCTGAATAATGATTTCTTCTCTTCTCCTCCCTCCAGGGGGGGTTTGGCCTTGGTTATATAGTCCCCTCAAGTGAACGTGAGACATTGGATCAAACCGACATAGATTGTATGGTTTAGATTGATCCTTTAGGTCGGTGGAGCGTAGTCCCGAAGCAGAGTCCCGATTGGGTTCCAACCCTGGGCGGGTGCCCAAGGGGGGTGGGCGGCCGCCCTGCCCCCGAGCCTGATCGTGCTCTCGTTCGTTCCCATGGCTTCTGGACCCTTCTAGATTGAGGAAAATTGCGCGGCACGTAATTATGTCGTTGTAAACATGACATGTGGGCCTTCTCTCCATATTCTCTGATAACCCCCTGCAGAAATAGATAAACACCAAAGCTCGTGGAATTCTGTCAGATAAAACCCTAATTCTACATGTTTGTTTCATATTGATCCTTTTTCATGTTTATTTGATTATTAATTTTAGTACTTAAGGACCGTCAACAAACTCCCCCAAGCTTACCCTTTGCTCATCCCTCAGCAACTAGCTAAACTCAGACGGATCAGGAGTTGCTTTGATGTTTTCTTTCCTGACAGGCACACATGCTTTTACATAAAATTCTTCCAGATTAGAGTGAAGTGTTATGGAGTTTAGTACCTGCACTTAAATCTTAAGTAATTGAAAGACAAAATAGTTAAGTCAAGCACTATTCCTCCTGTCTATACTTCACCTTTGTTCCAGAGATTTTCATAAGTTTTCAAAATAAAACTCAGAGTTCCCAGCAATGATTCTCTCAAGTCTCTCTATATGTGGTATTTGTGGATCCTTACCATAATGTCACTTACCTATGGCTAATGGAATATTTAAGTGGAGCTTATAGGAGTGAAAAAACAGCTTATACATATGTTGTCTAATCGAGCTATGGATCCAAAAGGATCTCAGCATATAATTAAATCAAGATGTGCATGTGTGGTGGAGTAAATGATAGTGATGATAAAAAATGTATAGGTGCTAATGAAACTTACTTCTCATTTCTCCTCATATTGCTATCTCTCCTCTTCTTTGATCTTTGCTTTGGGAGAACATGGGCTATCTTTTTTTTCAGGTGGGTAGTAGATACCCCTAATTCTACTGTCGGACACTTGTCCATTTTTTCGGCTCAAGTGGGCATCTTTGTACCCCTAATTCTACTTCGGACACTTGTCAATTTTTTCCTCTCGTCTCACTGTTTTTCTTTCTTTTTCGAGGTTTCAGGCACTTGCCCCTTTTTATTTCCTCGCATATTTTTGCATAACCCATGCCTCTTCTGCATTGAATCTTTTTAGAGAGAGAGAATAACAATATTCGGGACAGTGAGTGATAATATTTTTAGCAATTTTAATGATGGGTGATGGATGGTGTAGTAGATGTGTGCAAGTGAATATCTTAATTTAACCATATGAAAAGCTCCTAAGGGTCAACACAGCTCGATCAAACTCAATGTAAATATAGTAAAAGATGTTATAGCAAGTATGGATGTGGTAGGTAGTTTTGTATGCTAGGAACTCATCATGTGATTTGCAAGTTTCCAAAATAAATCTCCAGAACTTAGTGTAGTAGGAACAAGATAAACAGTAGCTCAACTTTATATCATGCCTTTCGCTTACCTAGACTTTAATTTTATGCTTCCCAAAGATGGTAATTTTAGTTTTAGTAATTCCTGGAAGAACTCTAATATAAAAGCTAAGTACTTAAAAGTAAGCAAACAGAGCAACTGTTCATTATTTCCATCATGCATCTTTTTGATCTTTTTGTTTTTTTCTAGAGATTTTCACTTAACAGATAAAATAAAGCACACTTATCTACACACTCTTTTTATTTTGTTTTCATGTTTATAAATTGCAGTAAATTAAAGCAAGAAAATATTTATTTGGTTTTCTAAGTTTTTTCTCCTTAAGATAAAATAGAAAAGAATAAATAAGAAGAGCAAATAGAAACTTACTTGATAAATTGGGGAGGAACTCCCCCAAGCTGGATGTTGACGTCGGTCTTACCCGATGTTCCAGAACCGCATCATAGTTGTGATGTTGTCATTCATTGTTGTTGTATCTTGTCTCAGCTCTTGTACTGCAGCAGCATGGTCCTGGTTCCATTTTTGTTGTTCTTCTAGGAGTCTTCCATGTTCTGCTTGCGTGTTCTGGATGTCGAGGAGAGTGTTGTCGGTACGAGTGAAGAAAGCACCAACCTCTTGATAGTAGTCATTTGTGAAAGCGTAGGAGGCGTCGGAGTATCGTCCTGCATCAAATTGGGGCGGAGGTCTGGATCCTGAAGCTCCATATGGATCAGTGGAGTACCTGCCCGTATGAAAAGGTGGGTCTGTCCACTGGTGATCTTGGCTCTCCGGCCATGTCTCCTCTGTTGGCTCTTGTGGTTGTGCATGACGAACCCATGGGTCTCGAAGGACTCGAGGGTTGTAATCGCAATAATGCAGGTGCGCTGCTTCTTCTGGTCTAGGGTCAGCTCCATACCAGGTGCGTTCTTGATGGGTGGTCATCCTTTCAGATGCCACTCGCTGTGGAGCTCTCTGGTTCACTGGTGTTGCTGCAATCTCAATCAAAAAATTTTGAACAACGTATAGGCCAAGGTTCGGGTTAGGTAACCGAATCTTGCCTCCATCATCATATAGCATATATATTATATTCCCCTCTTTCTTTAACATCCGAGCCTGTCTAAATGTGTCATAGCCATGATAAATTCTTAATCATCTATGAAGTCCAACGATGAGTTTTCTAGTAAATGAAGGTTAGGGCTAGACGAGTGATAAGTGAAGTACATCCTACTGGTCCCTGAAGACTAGGTATACTAAGCCAATGAGAAACTCATAGTGTAACTGGTGAAGTGGGTACCTTACTAATAGCAGCATATAAAAGTTGTAAATCTCCTACTCTTACTTTCCTAATATCATCACGATAGAAAAGATTGTACCCAAGCCATTTGTGGAACATCCTAAGAGTGGGGTGTGTTGACGGTCCTTAATGCTCACATTTAACCATCAACTAATCATGGAAAAGGATCCAAATGCAACCAACACCTAGACTTAGGGTTTTATCTGACAGAATTCCACGAGTTTTGGTGTTTGTGTATTTCTGCAGGGGGTTATCAGGAAATACGGAAGAAAGGCCCACACGTCACGTTTACATAGAGATATTAACGTGCCGCGCAATTTTCTATCATCTAGAAGACTCTAGAAGCCATGGGAACAAAGCGAAAGCCAAGAGGCCTCAGGGACAGGGCGCCCGCCCTAGTCCTCAGGGCGCCCGCCCACCTTTCCACCAAACAGAGTCCAATTCGGGGACAACGCTCCACCGACCTAAAGGATCAAGGAAAACCGTGCGATCAATGTCGGTTTGATCCGACGGCCCAGATTCACTTGAAGGGACTATAAACTAGACCCCCTGGCCCCTGGAGATCATACCTCTTCTACAGAATCAAAGTTAGGGTTTCAATTCTTCATCCAAGTAGAGAGGATCCCTCTAGTTCTTCTAGTTCTACCTCGAGTTCATCTAGATCTAGTTCTAGTTCATCTAGTTCTAGTTCTAGTTCCTCTAGTTCTAGTTCTGGTTAGTTCTAGTTGTAATTTAGAAAATAGGGAGATAGAAGAGGAGAGCAGAGGAGGAGCTGGTTCTGTCGGATCTTCCTCAGCATTATACTTTTGCAGCATCTGGTTCGTTCTTCATCATTCTCCAGGTTCTTCAATTCATAATTCCTGAGTTCTTTAAATACTTTTATTTACATTCAAGTTATTTATTGGATTCCCGCTTGCATCAACTGCTCTAATCTTTGAAACATTAGAGTAGTAATTAATAGATTAGACGTGGTGTTTTGTCTTGCAATTACCTGGAATTGCACCCAATCCTGCGGATTGTTGCGGTAGCCTTAGGGTAGTGACAGCCCTAACGGTCGACGTATTCCACCTCGTTCAGATCGGTGTTTGTAGGACCGTAGTCGGAGCTTCCTAGCCCCCTTCTCATCTCTTTCTGTGGTTAGTGTTCTGATGTCCCGAAATAGATAATCTTGAAGTAATTCTTGATTCTTAGATCAACTAGAGAACTCTCAGGAAACTTCCTCTCTTCCCACCAAAAATAATTATATAGTTTTCCTTGGGCGATGTTGGATCTTAATTAGTACACTCACGTTCTCTGTGGAAAATCGATACTCTGGAATACTCCCGGGTGAAAGCTACATCAGTATCCGTGCGCTTGCGGATTTTTCTGTTTGCGTTTAAAATACCCAACAAGCTTTCTGGCGCCATTGCCGGGGAACGGTAGCTGTGCTAGTTTCGAACCAAGTCGTCCGTGTATCCTTTTTCTTTTCCTTTTTACCACACTCACCTTACCATTTTTCACCACACCACATGGATTTCATTCTAAGCATTAATGAGCGTGGAATTTATTTCATAGCCACTTCATTTACTCCATGCTCATATGCAACATCTTCACAATCCATTGGTCTCTCCAACATCACCACATTCGAGATCTCCAACCCCCACTTCCTTTCTATTTATAAAAACTTTAAAAGGGCGGTTGTCGATGCATATGTCTATAATAAATTTTGCAGATCTCGTTGAGTTGATCTTGATATAGGTCAGCGTTGGAGGGGAAACCACTTCACTGACATAAATCGATGGTTTCCCAAGGACAAGCTTAGTGTCCTAAAACAAGCACTGATCAGATCGTAACATGAGCTGTTAATTATTTGCAACATTACCTTGTGTATGGAGCATATAAGGATAATTGTAAAAATATTCCTTCGAGTATTCTTGTCACTAACCTTTCCAGGATTGGAGTAAGAAGATCGGATGAATTACAAGCACAAGGTATGTCCAACCAATCATCATACAACATTGAATTAAATTCATCCAAACTTGAATTTTGCAAAATTCAAGCTTGGGGGAGTACTTTACATAAAAACATCCTTTGCCATGTGGCTATGTTGGTTGTCCCTACCTTTGAGACGTGCTCAATCTGTTAAATACTAATCACACTACTTCATCTCCACTTGAGTAGATCTCTATAAATGCTCTCATGCTACCTTTATTTGCTTTAGTATATGTCTAGGCTTGGAGTAGTTTCTTTTATCTCTTAATTAAGCATGGTGCTTAGTTTAGGGCTGTTGATCTTACTTCCAAGGGAGTTTAAATTAAGCATGATGCTTATGTTAAAATCCCTCCTAAATCAAATTAGACATGGTGTCTAGGTTGATCTTTGAGACGATAGTATGCTATAGATATTGGATATTTTGTTGGACTAACCCCTGCAGGAAAACTTTCAATATTGACTTGGGAAGTCCTGAGATAAGCTCACATTGGAGACAAAGAGAGAGACATATGAAGTTTAACAATCTACACAAGGAAGGCATAGCTCACAAGAGATGATCCATGGAGGGTGCCACAAACACGATGCACAACCACTAAGAAAGGAAAGCTTCCACAAGGTGATACTCTACCATCACTCTTCAAGTAAGGTAACATCTTAAGGTACTCGACTATCACTTTTATAAAGCTTCTCCTTGGTTCTGGTGTTCACATGAATAAAAGAGACAAACATGTATGATTTACAACTCTAGATTAACCAACCCAGTCGATTCAATATGTTTAGTCCTTCCACCTTTGTGATCCCACACTCCTACTCATATGAACTAAAATATTGCACACTCAATCTATGGAAGATATATAAAAAAACAACATAAATATAGATAGATTATCTTTCCATTATGTTGAGCGATTTGATCTGACAAATGTTTTAAGTGTTATACTCATGATCTTATTATCCATCAACTTTGTCTTGCTCACTATGCTTAAGGTTAGAGAAGAACAAATACACTTTTGGTTCTGTTGGTGTTTTCCACCAACAGGGCCCATGCACTTGATCTCTGCCTTGTCTCTATGAGCAGGACACTTCAAGCAAAATATGAAGGAGTTTCACAACTCCCAGACTCCACCAAGTGAAGAACTTAGATCTACGAGCAGAAACACACTACGAGCACAACCACTGCCCTGAGATGCTTGAGGACATAACTACTGGAGTAACCCGTGGAAGTAATTACTGACCTTCTGCCGGTCAAGAGAGGCGATCCAGGACGCACCGTCATCCCGATCTCCATTGGCATGGTGGACTTCCCAGAAGTACTCTGTGACTTTGGCTCCAGTGTCAACATTATGCCCAGGGTACTCTATGAAAAATTCTTTACACATCCTTTCCTAGAAACAACCATGTGTTTGCAGCTTGCAGATCATACACTAAGTTTCCCAAAGGGAATATTGAAGAACCTCTACGTCCGAGTTGGTACCTTATACGCTCCAGCAGACTTCGTGGTGATAGAGACTGATAGTGATGAGAGGGCACCCGTCATCCTAGGGAGGCCATTCCTGAACACCTCGGGAGCTGTCATCCATGCTAGTGCTGCCAAGATCAGTGTCTACATCAAGGGAAGGAAGGAGACGTTACCTTCAAGAATAAGACTACACAAATCTCAGAGCAATCCCGACATGAAACAAGGAAGAGGACCAACAGGAGGAACAGGAACAAGCAAATGTGGACCAAGTCAGCAAAGATGGTCACTGCAGTTTAAGGAGGTCAAGATCATCGACTTAAGTCACCGTTCCTAACCAAAAAGGATGACCCAAGTGTGCCAAGCATCCAGTGCTCCATTGATGGATACAACTTCCAGAAGATGCTTTGCGACACCGGGTCAGGTGTCAACATAATGGCCGCCAGTCACCTATCAGCTCCTATTCGGAACCATACCCCTAAAACCGACATACATTCAGCTTGAGATGGCAGATCAGACATTCTGAAAGGTTATTGTCATGGGAGAAGACGAATTCGATCCACTCGTCATCAATGGGAGACCGTTCCTCAGCACCGTTAAAGCAATCATCTACATTGGAACCGGAGAAATCCGCATGAACTTCCCCTCTGAGAAGGTACGCTGCTGTTTTACTGACCCTAACTATATAGTTGAAGACTCTAAGCAGGTCAGGACAAGAAGAAGAAGACGCAACCGCAACCAGAGGAGGCAAATCATCAAGGACGGATGGGCAGACTACGAAGGAGAAGTGATAAGGTCTGAAGACATACAGTTTGAACAGAACTGTTATGAGGAGACCGTAGCACCAATTCAGGTGTGGAGAAAGAAGATAGTTATACACGAAGAGCAGACGCCGCCGGAACAACCGACTACGCCATCCAGCAAATCCCAGGATGATTCAGGAAACGGAGAGTCCCGTTCGGAGGACTTAAAAACACCGAACGCCTTGCCAAGAGGTAAACTTGGTAGTTATCTTTCTCCTTTCAATTATATAAAATAGTTTGCTTAGTTAATCAGGTTCACATCATCCTGAAAAGAAAATAAAAATGTTAAAAATAGTAAGCCCCATGTGAGTATGCTCATGGCATAAAACCCATAAGTACATTCACTGTGGTGGCGTAAAAATAAAATAAATATATTCCTGTCCTATAAAAATGAAAATATAAAAATAAATTTATGATCCTACCAAAGAAAGTAATATTTATTGAGGAGGCTCAACATGATAAAGGCTAGATATTTATGCTAACACTTAACTAGTTCCACAAAGCTTTGTTGTCTATTTGAGCTCCACAGAATTCAAGGATCAAAGAAGACTAGCAGACGGAGAACATCCTAATCGCTGTCAGGGTGCTACTGACATTCAAATAAACCTCCACCACTTGCTAGCTACATTAGAAGAAACTACGTCAAAATCCAGCTTGGGAGAGAGCACCCCCATTTATCCAGCTAACTATTCTACTCACGTTTATACTTTACTCTAATAATAAAAAGATGCATAATCATAGAAACCCAAATAAAGATTTTGTGCTTATATATATCTTTGCTTAGTTTGCTAAATAAATAAATAAATAAAGTTTGCTATGAACCCTCATGATAAGCTCTCACATGGAAATGATGAATAGTTGCTCTACCATGACTAGTTCTTAAAATTGAAATCTTTCTCAAGTTTAGGTATGACTGGTATTAATTAAGATTTGCTCTAAACCTGAACTTTTGGGGAGAGTACTTGATCTAAAGTCTAAGTCATTAACGGATACGATATGGGAAGGTTGAGCTGCTGTTTATCTGTTCCTAGAGATGCTAGAATTCTGGAGAATTTTATCTTTGAAAATATTTCAAAATGTTGCATGATGAGTTCCTGTATGATGAGAGTTTAAATTCCTACCACAGCCATATATACATGCTTGCTAGACTTTGAGCCACACATTTACTTTTTACTGCTTATGAGCATTGAGTGTGGTCAAGCTGTGTAGACCCTTAGGAGCTTGTCATGTGGTTAAATCAAGATTCACTTGCACGTTCACTCACACATGCTACTTTTACTCCGGAAGTACCATCCACATATATCCACCCATTTCCATCCCCAGAACCACCCAAAAATATTCTACTCCTAATCCAGGAGAGAATAGCCAAAAACATTTATGTTTTCCCCTGTGAAATAAATGCTCAAGTTATCTTGGTTACTACCACTTGCTATATTATTTCAGGAGATGAGTGCTCTAAAAAAAAGAAGAAAAAAAAGGAAAAAAAAGAAAGAAAAAAAGAAACAATGCGAGGAAATAAAAAGGGGCAAGTGCCCGGAACCTCGAAAGAAAGAAAAAGTGAGACGAGAGGTAAAAATGGACAAGTGTCCGACAATAGAATTAGGGGTACAAGATACCCACGTGAGAGAAAAAGAAAATATAGAGCATCTCATTCTCCCCAAAAGTTTCAAAAGAGCAAGGAAGGTATGTATCCCCTCAAAAGAGCAAAAGTAGAATTAGACTTTCACCATTGTTATCACCATCATTACCATGCATCATTCATTCGCCACACATGCACATCTTGATTTGACTTATTGACTTGTTTCTCTGGATCCATGGTTTGACTATGCAATAAATGTCTTGTAAGTATGTATTAGCTGTCTCCCACCAATGAGCTCCAGATATCAAAGCCTTATCAGAGATGAGCGTCGACCAGACACCCACACAAGCTCCATCATCTTCATCAGGTCAGCAAGTTAAGGTCCTTCTCAAGATAGGAGACCTTAGACTGAAGACCCGAAGAGAGAAGGAAGTCTATCAGCAATTGAAGAACAAAGATTTCATTCACTCCCCTACTCTCGATCCAATCCTACTACAAGAAACAGGTATGGACACTGAATTTGACTTAATTTTTCAGATGATAGGTTGGACAAATTTTTGGAACATAATTGAGCTGGGTTCTCATCTTCTCACCCTCGAATTTCTTTGCACCTTACAATATTATGAAGGAGGAATTGTTTTTCGGATGTTCAAACAGGAGATTATGTTGTCTTGGAGAGAGCTGAGCGACCATCTTGGTTTCTTTTCAAGATGCATCCTGAATATTGACTCCGATTTACCCAATTTTGAGAGACACCAGTTTTGGAGAGAAATATCTAGAGATAATTTTTATAGTCAAGCCCGAACCAGTGACATGGAACACCCCACTCTTAGGATGTTCCACAAATGGCTTGGGTAGAATCTTTTCTATCGTGATGATATTAGGAAAGTAAGAGTAGGAGATTTACAACTTTTATATGCTGCTATTTGTAAAGTACCCACTTCACCTGTTACACTATTAGTTTCTCATTGGCTTAGTATACCTAGTCTTCAGGGACCAGTAGGATGTACTTCACTTATCACTCGTCTAGCCTCTAACCTTCATTTACTAGAAAACTCATCGTTGGACTTCATAGATGAGTGAAGAATTTATCATGGCTATGACACATTTAGACAGGCTCGGATGTTAAAGAAAGAGGTGAATATGATATATATGCTATATGATGATAGAGGCAAGATTCGGTTACCTAACCCGAACCTTGGCCTATACGTTGTTCAAAATTTTTTGATTGAGATTGCAGCAACACCAGTGAACCAGAGAGCTCCACAGCGAGTGGCATCTGAAAGGATGACCACCTATCGAGAACGCACCTGGTATGGAGCTGACCCTGGACCAGAAGAAGCAGCGCACAAGCATTATTGCGATTACAACCCTCGAGTCCTTCGAGACCCATGGGTTCGTCATGCGCAACCACAAGAGCCAACAGAGGAGACATGGCCGGAGAGCCAAGATCACCAGTGGACAGACCTGCCTTTTCATATGGGCAGGTACTCCACTGATCCATATGGAGCTTCAGGATCCAGACCTCCGCCCCAATTTGATGCAGGACGATACTCCGACGCCTCCTACGCTTTCACGAATGACTACTATCAAGAGGCCGATGCTTTCTTCACTCGTACCGACAACTCTCTCCTCAACATCCAGAACACGCAAGCAGAACATGGAAGACTCCTAGAAGAACAACAAAAATGGAACCAGGACCATGCTGCTGCAGTACAAGAGCTGAGACAAGATACAACAACAATGAATGACAACATCACAACTATGATGCGGTTCTGGAACATCGGGTAAGACCGACGTCAACATCCAGCTTGGGGGAGTTCCTCCCCAATTTATCAAGTAAGTTTCTATTTGCTCTTCTTATTTATTGTTTTCTATTTTATCTTAAGGAGAAAAAACTTAGAAAACCAAATAAATAGTTTCTTGCTTTAATTTACTGCATTTTATAAACATGAAAACAAAATAAAAAGAGTGTGTAGATAAGTGTGCTTTATTTTATCTGTTAAGTGCAAATCTCTAGAAAAAAAATGTATTATGGAAATAATGAACAGTTGCTCTGTTTGCTTACTTTTAAGTACCTAGATTTTATATTAGAGTTCTTCCAGGAATTACTAAAACTAAAATTACCATCTTTGGGAAGCATAAAATTAAAGTCTAGGTAAGCGAAAGGCATGATATAAAGTTGAGCTACTGTTTATCTTGTTCCAACTACACTAAGTTCTGGAGATTTATTTTGGAAACTTGCAAATCACATGATGAGTTCCAAGCATACAAAACTACCTACCACAGCCATACTTGCTATAACATCTTTTACTATATTTACATTGAGTTTGATCGAGCTGTGTTGACCCTTAGGAGCTTTTCATGTGGTTAAATTAAGATATTCACTTGCACACATCTACTACACCATCCATCACCAATCATTAAAATTGCTAAAAATATTATCATTCACTGTCCCGAACATTGTTATTCTCTCTCTCTAAAAAGATTCAATGCAGAAGAGGCATGGGTTATGCAAAAATATGCAAGGAAAAAAAAGGGGGAAGTGCCCGGAACCTCGAAAAAGAAAGAAAAAGAGTGAGACGAGAGGAAAAAATGGACAAGTGTCCGAAGTAGAATTAGGGGTACAAAGATGCCCACTTGAGCGGAAAAAATGGACAAGTGTCCGACAGTAGAATTAGGGGTATCTACTACCCACCTGAAAAAAGAGATAGCCCATGTTCTCCCAAAGCAAAGATCAAAGAAGAGGAGAGATAGCAATATGAGGAGCAATGAGAAGTAAGTTTCATTATCACTTATACATTTTTTATCATCACTATCATTTACTCCACCACACATGCACATCTTGATTTAATTATATGCTGAGTTCCTTTTGGATCCATAGCTCGATTAGACAACATATGTATAAGCTGTTTTTTCGCTCCTATAAGCTCCACTTAAATATTCCATTAGCCATAAGTAAGTGACATTATGGTAAGGATCCACAAATACCACATATAGAGAGACTTGAGAGAATCATTGCTGGGAACTCTGAGTTTTATTTTAAAAACTTATGAAAAACTCTAGAACAAAGGTGAAGTATAGACAGGAGGAATAGTGCTTGACTTAACTATTTTGTCTTTCGATTACTTAAGATTTAAGTGCAGGTATGAAAGGTCCAAATGGCTAGAGGGGGGGTGAATAGCCTATTTAAAATTTCTACAAACTTCACTAAGCAAGAGAGTTAGTAAAACAAATGGCGAAGCAAATCTAGCACTAGCTCAACTAAGCTATGCAAGCCACCTATACAAAAAAGTACAAGGCTAAACACTAAAGCACAACAACAAGAGAAGGCTAGTTACACTCCTAAACAAGAAAACTAAACTAAACAAGCTAAGCAACTAGCAAGGTAAACAAGTAAGGAGTGGAGAGTGATTGTTATACCAACGTTGTAGAGTGGAGATATATCCAACCAATCACTCACAATCACAAGAGAAACCTCGGCAAGAGATGACACAAGATTTTTTACCGAGGTTCACTTGCTTCCCGGCAAGCTACTCCTCGTTGTGGCGATACACCCACTTGATGGATCACGAGCTAATTGGCAATCCAAAGCCAAACCCTCAGCGGGTGCCGCACATCCACTCACAAGATGGGGATCCTCCAAGCCACGAGCAATCTACTAGAGTAGCCAATTGCGATCTCCCGCGGGGAAGGCTCAAGAACCCCTCACAAATCACTTGGCGAGGCTCGAAACAATCTCCAATTACGAGCTCAACACCACCGCTGCTCCAAGCCATCTAGGGCGTCGGGAAACACCCAAGAGTAACAAGAAATCCGCAGCAAACTCAAGAATCAAGTGCCACTAAATGCAACTCTCAAAGCAATGCACTTGAATCTCACTCAATCTCACTAGAATTAGCAATCAAGCAAGGAGATGAGGGGAGTGTTCTCTAGCTCAAAGTATGTCTCAAGTAATCAAATGTGCAAGAGAGAACCCCCAAAAGCCGGCCACCAACTATTTATATGCCCCTCAAAGAAACTAGCCGTTGGCTGTTTTCACTGGGCTGAAAACGGGGGCACTGGACGCTACTAAGTGAGCACCGGACGCTCGACTCCCTGCGTCCGGTGCATTGGAGTTGGCCACGTGTCGAACTTGAATCTTGCGCGTCAGTTTCTAACGGCTACCTGCAACACACCGGACGCTCTGCAAGTCCACACCGGACGGTCCGGTGCTCACCGGACTCGTGCGCAGAGAGGGTGTCAAACTCGCGACCTCACCGGACGCTAGGCACTGGACGGTCCGGTGCTCACCGGACTCGTGCGCAGAGAGGGTTACAAAAACCCCTCACACCGGACGCTAACCACCGGACGCTCTCAAAGTGCGTCCGGTGCTTAACCCTAGCAGGGTCAAGCACACCGGACGCTGAGGCCAGCGTCCGGTGCCTCTGCACTCAGCGTCCGGTGAGTGTTTCTTAGAGAGGAAACACTCCCGCGACTTCTCCAAATTACCACAGGCGCAATAGAAAATATACACTTATTTTTCTCAAAAGCGCCGAATCCTGCCTCGCAAGCTCGGCGGGAGGGAGAGAGGAACCCACACCCCTCTCAACCCTAGGAACTCCACCTCCTTTGCAAAAGTGCTAACACCAACAAGTGTCCACCACCAAAGTGCAAGTGTGTTAGCTTTTCACAAACTTTTTCACCAAAGGAGTTAAGTTAGCACTTTACTAGATCCTAATGCATATGCTCAAGATGTAGACCTAGTAGCACTTGATACGAGAGATGACCGTGATTTCCCCTCTTGATAGTCGGCTATCTATCCTAAACCCGGTCAATCACTTCTCTACTCATCTTAGACCGGCAAAAGTAAAACCCTATGTTTATACCTTTGCCTTGATAACTTTGCTCCTCGTCTATCACCATGATCTTCACTTCATGCTTCATCCCTTTGTGATCATGTGGCCACCTTTCCATGCCATCATGCACTTTCATCACATGTGTTGCTATGCCTAACTCAAATCACTTAAACACAAGGCATTAGCAACTAGGTGTCATTAATTACCAAAACCAAACTTGGGCTTTCAATCTCCCCCTTTTTGGTAAATGATGACAACCATCACAAAGATATGAAATGAAATCATAATGAACTTGAATTGCTTGTCCAAAGCATTTTAATCATGAGACAAGGTTGGACAAACATTTCAATTTCGGTTTTGGTAGTACTAGCTCCCCCTACATATGTGCTTCCATGAGTTTGGTTCAAGTTTGCACATATGCATAAATTAGAGTTTTGGGAGATTTATTACTACCAAAATGATGCTAAGGTATATAGAATGGACCTTTGAAGCATGATACCAATCGGAGTTGCCAATATACCATCCTTAGCACCAATGTAGCTAGACATACATCAAAAACTCAATATACCTCGTGAGATCACATTATATGTCTAGATACCACATGAAAAAAAAACTCTATGCTAGAATTCAAAGCATCATTCAAGTTCTATTTCTAGCAAGCACCAATCAAACAAGAGTCGTGAATTTAAACTTGCAATGCAACAACTCATTATGTTAGTGCACATACAAATGCAACAAATGGTTCATGAGCTTGCTCTCCCTATTTGTGTGCTCAAGTTTAAAGGTGTTTTCTCTCCCTATCTTTGTTTCTCTTCCCCTTTTTGACTTTATCTTGACTTTATCTTTGTTTCTCTCCCCCTTTGTCATCAATGACCACAAAGGTTCAAAAACTAGTGAGAATTAAGTCAATCAATGTGAGGGTCAAATTATGGTTCAATCTAGATCACTTGCCTCAAACATGTAATTCGGTTTGATCCAAGGACAAGCTTTTTCACACCTCATAAAGTAAAAGGGTTATCTTGACCATGTTGAAATACACATCATAAGCTCATATTCTAGATTCAACGCTAGGCTTGCAAGCTCACAAACATATCATATGCTACCACTAGATCAAATAACCATAGAAACAATAGTGGTACCATACATACATCAAATCCTTTTGATTTTCATGAATGAGCCTATTGTCATGCAAACATGTCTATATGTTCTAATCATGTCCTTAGCAAAGTATGAATGATATGTCAACCAACTTTACCTCGCTTTGTTGGAGGAGAGGCATATCATATATAAGTGTGGGGGTGCACTCATCTCAAGTTGGAGAAGTCAAGTATGTTCAACTCATTCCTCAATTTGCAAAATCTCTTCTCATCAAGTGGCTTTGTGAAGATGTCGGCTAGTTGATCTTCGGTGCCAATGCTTTCAATGCTAATATCACCCTTTTGTTGATGGTCTCTTATGAAATGGTGCCTTATATCAATGTGCTTGGTTCTTGAATGTTGAACCGGATTTTGTGTCATCTTGACTGCACTTTCATTGTCACATAGCAAAGGCACATTCTTGAATTTGATTCCAAAGTCATTCAAGGTAGCTTTCATCCAAAGCAATTGTGCACAACAACTACCGGCACTAATGTATTCGGCCTCGGCGGTTGATAGTGCAACACTATTTTGTTTCTTTGATGACCATGAAACTAGAGACCTTCCTAGCAATTGACAAGTGCCACTTGTGCTCATTCTATCAATCTTGCATCCACCATAGTCGGAGTCCGAATATCCAATCAACTCAAAGTTAGACCCCTTGGGATACCATAATCCAACATCATGAGTGCCCTTGAGATACCTTAATATTCTTTTGGTTGCCTTCAAGTGACTTTCTCTAGGTGAAGCTTGGTATCTTGCACATTTGCACACACTAAACATTACATCCGGCCTTGATGCGGTGACATAGAGCAAACTTCCAATCATGGACCGGTATAGCTTTTGATCTACCATGTTGCCACTTGTGTCACTACCTAATTGATCATTTGTGCCCATAGGTGTGCTCATTGGTTTGGCTTCTTGCAACCCAAACTTCTTGATCATATCCTTGATGTACTTTCCTTGACTTACAAAAGTGCCATTCTTCATTTGCTTGATTTGAAGACCAAGGAAGTAACTAAGCTCTCCAATCATGGACATCTCAAACTCATTAGCCATCATTCTTCCAAACTCTTCACAAAAGTCTTGATTGGTTGATCCAAAAATGATATCATCAACATAGATTTGCAACACAAACAAGTCATTGCCTAGCTTCTTGGTGAAGAGAGTAGTGTCAACCTTTCCCATCTTGAACCCTTTAGAGAGAAGGAAATCTCTCAATCTCTCATACCATGCTCTAGGTGCTTGCTTCAAACCATACAATGCCTTCTTGAGCTTGTAAACATGGTTGGGTTTCTTGTCATCTTCAAAACCGGGAGGTTGTTCAACATAAACCAACTCATTGATGTATCCATTGAGAAATGCACTCTTCACATCCATTTGATAGAGCTTGATGTTGTGGGCACAAGCATAGGCTAATAATATTCTAATTGCCTCCAATCTTGCAACCGGTGCATATGTTTCTCCAAAGTCAAGACCTTCTACTTGAGTGTAGCCTTGTGCTACTAATCTTGCTTTGTTTCTCACAACCACACCATCTTGATCTTGCTTGTTTCTAAAGACCCACTTGGTACCAATCACATTGTAGTTCTTTGGCCTCTCAACAAGCTCCCACACTTGGTTTCTTGTGAAGTTGTTCAATTCTTCATGCATGGCATTTACCAAATCTGAATCTCTCAATGCATCTTCTATCTTCTTTGGTTCCTCAAATGAGACAAATGAGTAGTGCTCACAAAAGGATGCTAGTCTTGATCTTGTTTGAACACCACTTTGAATACCACCAATGACTTGATCTAATGGATGATCTCTTGCTATGCTTGTAGGTTGGAGTATTGAGAGTTGATTGCTTCCACTAGCTTGATTTTGATTTTGATCATCATCATGAGAGCCACTAGTACTTGCTTGATTTGTATCAATTTGTACTTCTTGATTGATCATGTGAATATCACTATCATCATCAACTTGCCTTGGCCTTATATCACCAACATCCATGTTCTTCATTGCATTTGCCAATTGATCTCCTCTCACATCATCAAGATTTTGAGCTTCATTTTGAGATCCCTCGGTTTCATCAAACTCAACATCATGGACTTCTTCCAATGTGCCACTTGCCAAGTTCCAAACTCTATATGCCTTGCTTGTGGTGGAATAACCAAGTAGGAACCCTTCATCACATTTCTTTTCAAACTTGCTCAATCTAGTGCCTTTCTTGAGAATGTAGCATTTGCAACCAAACACTCTAAAGTATGCAATGTTGGGCTTTCTTCCATTCAATAGCTCATATGGTGTCTTCCCAAGCTTCCCATGGCAATAGAGACGGTTGCTACAATAGCAAGCCGTGTTGATAGCTTCACTCCAAAATGAATGGCTAACATTGTATTCACTAAGCATTGATCTTGCCATATCAATCAAGGTTCTATTTTTCCTTTCAACTACACCATTGGATTGAGGAGTGTATGTTGGAGAGAATTGATGTCCAATGCCAAGATCATCACACAATTCCTCGATTCTTGTGTTCTTGAATTCACTACCATTGACACTTCTAATCTTCTTGATAGTGGTTTCAAACTCATTTTGCACCCTCTTGACAAAAGACTTGAATAGATCACAAACATCACTCTTGTCATAGAGAAAGAACACCCAAGTGTATCTAGTGTAGTCATCTACTATCACAAATCCATACTTGTTGCCACCAATGCTAGTGTATGTTGTTGGCCCAAATAAATCCATGTGCAATAGCTCAAATGCCTTTGACGTGCTCATTTCACTTTTCTTAGGATGTGCCTTTCCAACTTGCTTTCCGGCTTGACAAGCACTACATGGTTTATCCTTCTCAAAGGTGACATCCTGCAAGCCTCTAACTAAGTCATGCCTCAATAGTTTGTTCAATTGTTTCATTCCAACATGACCAAGCCTTCTATGCCACAACCAACCCAAACTTGATTTGCTAATTAGGCATGACGTCAATTGAGTGTCACTATCATTGAAATCAACCAAGTATAAGCTACCATGCCTAAATCCTTTGAATATCAAGTTTGATCCATCAACACTAACAACCTCAACATCATCACTTCCAAAGATGCACTTGAAACCAAGGTCACAAAGTTGTGCAATTGACAAGAGATTGAAATCAAGGCTTTCAACTAGCAACACATTTGATATGCTCATGTCATTTGAGATAGCAATTTTACCAAGCCCTTTGACCTTGCCTTTCTTGTTGTTGCCGAAAGTGATAGAATCAAAGCCACCATTTTGACTAGTATCAATTGATTTGAACATACAAGACTCCCCGGTCATATGTTGAGTACACCCACTATCAAGCACCCAATGCCTTCCTCCGGCTTTGTAATTGACCTACAAGACAAGATCAATTCTTTTTAGGTACCCAAACTTGATTGGGTCCTCCAAGGTTAGCAACTAAGCTCTTTGGTACCCAAATGGCTTTCTTCTTTGAGCCCATCCATGGTGCACCAATGAACTTAGCATGAACACCTTTTGTATCCTTGGTAAGCACATAGAAAGAATTTAGCTTAATTGAGGATACATGAGCTTTGGGTTTCTTGTTCATGCATTGTTGCTCTAGGTGACCAACTTGCTTGCAAGCTTTGCAATACCGACCATTGTTCTTCACAAAACTAGTCTTGTGAGGAGCAAAGGCGGCCTTGCCTTTCTTGGGGTTATAGCCCAATCCCTCTTTATAGAGAGAAGCTCTTTGGCTACCCAAGCACATAAGCAAGCGGTCCTCACCACCATAAGCCTTGGCTAAGGTGTGATTGAGCTCTTTCACCTCCTTCTTGAGAATTTCATTCTCAACTTTTAGTGTGGTGTCACAAGTGAAACCATCACTACTAGATGAGGATGATGTAGATGTGCTACATGAAGGGTTAGTAGAAGCAAAAACAATAGGCTTACTCAAGATATCACATGTTATGCCTATGTTGCAAGTTTGAGCTTTTTCAATTTTAGTAGGCTCATTTTTACACTTGTTAACTAGAGAGGAATGAGCTTCTTCAAGCTTAGTGTGAGCCTTTTTAAGCTTCTTATGGTCTTCCTTTAGACTCTCATAAGATGCCCTAAGCTCATTAAGTTCTTGCTCAAGGGTTTTCTTATCCTTAAGCAAGGCCTTGCACTCCTTTCTATTTTCTTTATAGTGATAAGTGCAATCTTCTAGCATAGTGATTAGTTCATGTTTAGTTGGTTCATCATCATCACTATCACTATCACTAGCATGGTCACTCTGATCATCGAATGATACCTTAGTGGCCTTAGCCATGAAGCATGATGGAGTGTTGAAGATGGAGTTTTTTCCTTGAATGGCAATGCTAGCATGCGCCTTCTTCTTGGTGCTCTCATCATCACTTGAGGATTCATCACTATCCCAAGTTGCAACATGGGCATCACCCTTCTTCTTGTTTGAGCCTTCCTTCTTTTCTTGCTTCTTCTTTTGCTTCTTTCTTTCCTTCTTGATAGCATCTTCATCATCACTATCATAAGGACACTTGGCGATGAGATGATCCTTGCTATGGCATCTAAAGCACCTCATGGAGTGGTCATTCTTCTTGGAGGAGCTCTTCTTCCTTCTTGCCCGATAGCCCTTCTTCTTCATAAACTTGCCAAATCTCTTGACAAGAAGAGCCATCTCCTCATCTTCATCACTATCACAAGAGCTTGCTTCTTCTTCACTTGAAGATTCTTGCTTGGCTTTGCCCTTGGATGTGGAGGCCTTGAATGCCACACTTTTCTTCTTTTCATCATCTTTCTTCTCACCATCCTTCTTCTTCTTCTTGATCAACTCATCCTTTTCATCATCTTCTCTATAAGCATCATCGGTCATCACTTCTTGAAACACTTGTTGGGGAGTTGATTCACTAAGTGTTGTCTTGACTAGCACGGTGATCAATGTGTCAAATCTCTTGGGCAAGCTTCTCAAGAACTTCATAGAGAATTGACTATGCTTCACTTCTTCCCCAAGTGCCTTCAGCTCATTCACAATGACTTGCAACCGGTGAAACATCTCTGGCACACTTTCATCTTCTTGCATCTTGAAGCTAGAGAAGTTCTCTTGGAGAATGTAAGCTTCGGCGGTCTTGGTACCTTTGGTGCCTTCGAATGTTTCTTCTAATTTTGCCCATGCATCATGAGCAACCTCAATGTTCTTGATTTGCTCAAAGGTCTTGTCATCAAGAGCTTCATGAAGAGCACTAATTGCAATGTCATTGCATTGAAGCTTCTTTTCTTCAACTGGTGTAGGTGCATTCTCATTTGCAACCTCAAACTTTGTTTCGATCACCTTCCAAACTTCTCTATTGATTGACTTGAGATGGGCGGTCATCTTGACCTTCCAATAAGCATAATTGGTGCCATCAAAGTAAGGTGCCTTCTTAGTGTTGTTGATATGCAAACTAAGAGCCATTTCTTCACCGTAGGTTGTTAAGACTCAAATAAACGGTGCCTCGGCTCTGATACCACTTGAAAGGTAGACAACATATGTATAAGCTGTTTTTTCGCTCCTATAAGCTCCACTTAAATATTCCATTAGCCATAAGTAAGTGACATTATGGTAAGGATCCACAAATACCACATATAGAGAGACTTGAGAGAATCATTGCTGGGAACTCTGAGTTTTATTTTAAAAACTTATGAAAAACTCTAGAACAAAGGTGAAGTATAGACAGGAGGAATAGTGCTTGACTTAACTATTTTGTCTTTCGATTACTTAAGATTTAAGTGCAGGTATGAAAGGTCCAAATGGCTAGAGGGGGGGTGAATAGCCTATTTAAAATTTCTACAAACTTCACTAAGCAAGAGAGTTAGTAAAACAAATGGCGAAGCAAATCTAGCACTAGCTCAACTAAGCTATGCAAGCCACCTATACAAAAAAGTACAAGGCTAAACACTAAAGCACAACAACAAGAGAAGGCTAGTTACACTCCTAAACAAGAAAACTAAACTAAACAAGCTAAGCAACTAGCAAGGTAAACAAGTAAGTAAGGAGTGGAGAGTGATTGTTATACCAACGTTGTAGAGTGGAGATATATCCAACCAATCACTCACAATCACAAGAGAAACCTCGGCAAGAGATGACACAAGATTTTTTATCGAGGTTCACTTGCTTCCCGGCAAGCTACTCCTCGTTGTGGCGATACACCCACTTGATGGATCACGAGCTAATTGGCAATCCAAAGCCAAACCCTTAGCGGGTGCCGCACATCCACTCACAAGATGGGGATCCTCCAAGCCACGAGCAATCTACTAGAGTAGCCAATTGCGATCTCCCGCGGGGAAGGCTCAAGAACCCCTCACAAATCACTTGGCGAGGCTCGAAACAATCTCCAATTACGAGCTCAACACCACCGCTGCTCCAAGCCGTCTAGGGCGTCGGGAAACACCCAAGAGTAACAAGAAATCCGCAGCAAACTCAAGAATCAAGTGCCACTAAATGCAACTCTCAAAGCAATGCACTTGAATCTCACTCAATCTCACTAGAATTAGCAATCAAGCAAGGAGATGAGGGGAGTGTTCTCTAGCTCAAAGTATGTCTCAAGTAATCAAATGTGCAAGAGAGAACCCCCAAAAGCCGGCCACCAACTATTTATATGCCCCTCAAAGAAACTAGCCGTTGGCTGTTTTCACTGGGCTGAAAACGGGGGCACTGGACGCTACTAAGTGAGCACCGGACGCTCGACTCCCTGCGTCCGGTGCACTGGAGTTGGCCACGTGTCGAACTTGAATCTTGCGCGTCAGTTTCTAACGGCTACCTGCAACACACCGGACGCTCTGCAAGTCCACACCGGACGGTCCGGTGCTCACCGGACTCGTGCGCAGAGAGGGTGTCAAACTCGCGACCTCACCGGACGCTAGGCACCGGACGGTCCGGTGCTCACCGGACTCGTGCGCAGAGAGGGTTACAAAAACCCCTGACACCGGACGCTAACCACCGGACGCTCTCAGAGTGCGTCCGATGCTTAACCCTAGCAGGGTCAAGCACACCGGACGCTGAGGCCAGCGTCCGGTGCCTCTGCACTCAGCGTCCGGTGAGTGTTTCTTAGAGATGAAACACTCCCGCGACTTCTCCAAATTACCACAGGCGCAATAGAAAATATACACTTATTTTTCTCGAAAGCGCCGAATCCTGCCTCGCAAGCTCGGCGGGAGGGAGAGAGGAACCCACACCCCTCTCAACCCTAGGAACTCCACCTCCTTTGCAAAAGTGCTAACACCAACAAGTGTCCACCACCAAAGTGCAAGTGTGTTAGCTTTTCACAAACTTTTTCACCAAAGGAGTTAAGTTAGCACTTTACTAGATCCTAATGCATATGCTCAAGATGTAGACCTAGTAGCACTTGATACGAGAGATGACCGTGATTTCCCCTCTTGATAGTCGGCTATCTATCCTAAACCCGGTCAATCACTTCTCTACTCATCTTAGACCGGCAAAAGTAAAACCCTATGTTTATACCTTTGCCTTGATAACTTTGCTCCTCGTCTATCACCATGATCTTCACTTCATGCTTCATCCCTTTGTGATCATGTGGCCACCTTTCCATGCCATCATGCACTTTCATCACATGTGTTGCTATGCCTAACTCAAATCACTTAAACACAAGGCATTAGCAACTAGGTGTCATTAATTACCAAAACCAAACTTGGGCTTTCAAGGTACTAAACTCCATAACACTTCACTCTAATCTGGAAGAATTTTATGTAAAAGCATGTGTGCCTATCAGGAAAGAAAACATCGAAGCAACTCCTGATCCGTCTGAGTTTAGCTAGTTGCTTAGGGACGAGCAAAGGGTAAGCTTGGGGGAGTTTGTTGACGGTCCTTAAGTACTAAAATTAATAATCAAATAAACATGAAAAAGGATCAATATGAAACAAACATCTAGAATTAGGGTTTTATCTGACAGAATTCCACGAGCTTTGGTGTTTATCTATTTCTGCAGGGGGTTATTAGAGAATACGGAGAGAAGGCCCACATGTCATGTTTACAACGAGATAATTACGTGCCGCGCAATTTTCCTCAATCTAGAAGGGTCCAGAAGCCACGGGAACGAACGAGAGCACGATCGGGCTCGGGGGCAGGGCGGCCGCCCACCCCCCTTGGGCGCCCGCCCAGGGTTGGAACCCAATCGGGACTCTGCTTCGGGACTACGCTCCACCGGCCTAAAGGATCAATCTAAACCATACAATCTATGTCAGTTTGATCCAATGGCTCACGTTCACTTGAGGGGACTATATAACCAAGGCCAAACCCCCCTGGAGGGAGGAGAAGAGAAGAAATAATTATTCAGAGGTAGCCATCAAAGTTAGGGTTTAGAGCTTCTCTCCCACAGAGAATTAGAATTAGCTACTCCCTAATCCTTCAAGTTTAGAGGTTTGATTAGATAGCAATTAGAGAAATAGAGCACTATGCTCTGGATTCGGATCTTCGGTAATAAAGATTGGTATTATTCATATCTTTCTCTAATTCTTTGTTCTAATTACATTATGTCTCTAATTATTATGTTCTTAGTTTGTTCTAGTTCTATATTTGATATAGTTCTAATTGATAATGAGTTTATGTGTAAGTTTGCAAAGCGCTTAGCTCTTGACGCGAGAGAGTTAGGTGATAGATCACATGTGAGCGTGGTGCTTAGATGTTATTTATCTGCAAATGTATCCTATTGGCCGGGTCGTGTGGTAGTTCACGATAGTGACAGCTTCGTTGATTCTTATATAGTCGACCCTCCGTTGATAGGACAGGCAGAACCGGTATTGTGGAGTAAGTCATGCGATGCTCTGATTTACTTTATCAATGTTCCTTATACATGAATGAAGAGTCTTTTATGCTATATATGATCTTGTAGATAACTAGAGTAGATTATGACTTAGTAGTTAGTAGATAACTTAGAATCCATTCTCTAGCTAATCCGACATCACCCATATATATGAGGAGTAGTCTATTTTCTAATCGCTGTGTTATCTACCCATGAACTTATACTTTATTATCATTATCTGTATGGTTTACCCCCTGCTAAAGTAAGTGACTGTGTGACGAGTTTCTCATTAGTAATCATGTTCTTGCAAGTTTATCTCTAGTCTATGCCTTGATAGATTTTGCCCTTAATTTAATCTCCTTAGTTCTCTCGAGCGAAATTATAAATAACGATACCTGGAATACTTATCCTGGTGAAATGCTACAATGAGGTGTTTTATCTGTGTGCTTGCAGATAGAATAGATTATTTTCTATAGAGCCTTTACATTTATAAATACCTTTGTACACTCTGGCACCATGCTGGGGATGACAACCTAGTATCTAAGTGGTGTTAGCTAGTGTCAACAGAGGTGCATTCCTTTCTCTCACCATTAATGAAGCTACTGCCCTCATCGAGAAGATGGTGGCAAATCAAAGCTGGGGAGAAGGAAGGAAGACACAAAAGGGCTCGCAATCTACGAAGGAGGCAGATGTGCTTGCCGCAAAAATAGACTTGCTGCTACAAAGGATGGACGGACAAGTTGCAAATCCCAACATGGGCACCGTCCAAGCTGTGAACTCACACACATCGTGTGAAGTTTGTGGTGATGATGGCCATTCGGGGAACAATTGCCCCGAAACCCAAGAAGAAGCAACATATGTCAACAATGGGCTTCGACCACCACAGCAAGGTAACAACGGGTGGAACAATCAGCACTGCCCGCAGGGTAATTTCTTCAAGCAGCCTTCCTTGAAAGATCTGGTCATAGGGCAAGCTAAAATCAACGAGAATCTGACCAAGAAGTTGTCCTACAATGACAAGATCATTAAGAACATCAACGCCAAGCTTGAAACTCTTTGTTCATCTGTCAAAAGTCAGACGAGTTTCAACAAGATGATAGAAACACAGATAGCATAGATAGCTGCATCAATTCCAGTCACTCACACAGAGAGGATCCCAGGGCAACCGGAAACCTCTACTGAGTTCGTCCATGCAGCCACAGGAAAATGAAGGAAGGAAAGTCTTACCAACAGACTATAAATGTTGAGCCCTTGCCGAAGGCATTCGGTAGTTATCTAAAAAAACTATATAATAAAAATTAAATTTTGTGCTATTTGTGTCCCAATAAAGGTATCTGAAGGGGGCCCACGACATCAAGCAAGCTTGGGGGAGGCGTCCCCGCTCAGGTATTATGTCTTTTTAAAATTCTTTAAATTTTGTTTCAAATTCCCGTTTTATAGAAAGTTTTTATTTTTAGTTTCCAAAAGTTTCCCTTTCTATAGTTTTATTTTAGTCAAAAATAAAGTTTCTCTGAAAATCTTATAAAAATTATTTTCTCATAGAATAGATTTTTCCCTTTTCCAAATCTTATTTTTATATAATTTTTGGAAACCAAAAATATTTTGAATAAATATGTGGAAAATCAAAATCTGGAGCAAGATTTCGAACCAGGTTTGATCGTAAACAGAGGGACGTTGGGGAGAGCCGTTGGAGCCAGCGGCCAAAAGGCCGGGCAGAGGCGGGCCCACCACTGGTGCCGGCGCACCTAGGTGCGGCCGCCCCCTGCCCAAGGCCTGCTGGCCTCGGCCTTTTGGCAACGGCTAGTAGCCGTTGAGGGGGGCGCTCCCCCATATGCGATCAACTCTATAAATAGATAGGATCTCGGGTGGAGCACCTCACCCCTCTCACACACACATTTTTTTACTCTTCCCTTCTTCACTCTCTTGCTCCACTTTGCTTTATAGCCTACTCCACAAGCTTAGTGCAAGAAAATTCTATCAAAAACCTCTTGCACACTTTCCTCTCCAAGCGAAAACACCATACACTTGTGCTAGCTCGTCCACCATGAATAGAATTTTCGAGCTTAGAAGGAGCCGCTGCCAACGCAGGGAAGATCCACCAACCCCTGCAAGGAATGAGCAGCCGGCACATGGAGGAGAGGAGGAGGAGCCACAAGGCCACGCCATTGACGAGGCCGACGCCCCCTTCATCGACTTGGAGAGCGAGCGGGAGATGCAGGCATACAACCTCATGAAGGAACGCGAGTTCCTCTATTCCCCGGCTTTCGACCCCGCATTCTTGCACCAAATAGGTATGGATGTTGAGTTTGATACTATTTTTCGAGCATCTTGGTTGGAGTAGAGTTGCCCCTGTTCATGAGCTTGGGTCACGTCTTTTGACGATCCAAATTTTGGGCACACTACAAATTGTCGATTATGGTATTACCTTCTGTTGCTTTGGAAGAGATTTTGGTATTTATTGGAAGGATCTTGCCAACCATTTGGGTTTCCACGAGCGGTGCTCCATTGACTTAGTTTCTCCCTCGGGGGTTACCAACGTCATGCTTTCTGGCATTTGATCTCAGGGCAACACGTCGTTGGAAAGTTTCAGGGGCATTTTGCCAACATCCATCACCCCACTCTAAGGCTTCTCCATAAGTGGATCGCTAGTTCATTCTTTACAAGAGATGATACGCATCTTACTTACGACATAGAGTTGAAGTTGCTTTATGCTACGCTCAAAAAGATTAAGGTTGCACCTGTTGTTGGGCTTGTTAATCATTGGTTGCATTCCATTAAGACTTCAACTGCTATCATGTGCACATCTCTTATTACTTTCCTTGTTGCAAGTGTTGATCCCCATGCTGCTAATACCATTATTTACATCACTACTCCTTCCATCATGATTAATGAATCATATCTTTCGCATGCACATATGATTAAACGCGACGAAACAGGTAAAAAGATCCAGTTACCTAACCCATATCTCGCTCTGTATAATTCCCCATCACTCACCTTCACCCTCATTGAGAAGTAAGGAGGACGCAGGAGCTCTATTTCACACTGGAACTCACAGAGGAGGGAACAAGAAGAGCAGGCAGCACAGACAGCACAACCAGCACCATCCACACAGCCAGCACAGCACACTCCATCACCAGCTATGCCAGGGATGGGATGGACCCCTGCTATACCTGCACCTGGATTTACCCCTAGGTATGGATATGGTAAGGGATACTTCCTCACCCCTACGAGGCTGGAGGTTCGAGCTGGAAGGCAGGAGGGTCGAGCTGGCAGGCGCACAGATGCGCAGGCCCAAGCGAGCCAGAGGCATATGGGGTAGGGGGATCCAGGCATCACGAGCTAGGACACTCCTCAGATTCCGAGGGAATGCCACCCCTTGTTCGCCCTCAGGTAACACTAGACGTCCTCAGCACTCGCATGGGAGGACTGGAGGTCTAGAATAGGCAGATCTAAGGTATGCTGAATGCCCACATCCAGACACCTACCCAATGGCATCAGCAGACCCAGCAGAGCTTCATCGACCTTGAGGATGCAAGCCGTCGTCGGCACGAGGCACAGATGGCCTACCTGCGATCCATGGGACATTTCCCTGGACCACAACAGTGAGCTAACTTGGGGGAGGACCCCCACAAGAGGTAACATGTATCTTACATTCTTGCACTTAATTTTAGTTCTTAATTTTAGTATTTAAATTTCAGCAATTTTTATCTTTCAAAAAAAATTCCACTCTCATGTGCGCTATGATATGTTAGTTTCTCTTCTGTTGAAATGATGAATAGTTGCTCTATCTATAATTCTCTAGTATTTAAGTTATAATTTAGTGTTCATCAATATTTAAGTTTGTTGGCTAAAAATGTCTCATTCTGAGAACTTGAAATCTTGTGGGTTGCAAATGCATGATCCTTTTCTAAGTTGTTGCGAGACATGATATGGTATAAATAGATTTTGCTATGACTTTGTTCTAAGAGAAACTTGACATTCGGAGTTTTCTTTTCAAAAATTCAAAACAAAGAGTTCCTCAATGATTATGAAATACCTACCAAGGCCATATGACTTGCTTAGTAGTTTGTACACCTTAAGTCATATGTGGCTTGCAGCACTTTGAGTTGAGTCAAATCCCAGGTATCCTAGAGTGAGATTATGGTCATGCACCCATGATATGAGATTCACGCACCCACCAAATAAAGCCGACTCTCACACTGAGAAGTTGCTCACAACATGCACCCTTCCATCCACCAAAAATATGCCAACTTTTACCCTAAGAGTTGCGCCTTAGCTTCCACCAAATAAGTATGCCGAACTCTCACCCTGAGGTTTGCGCATCCCCATACACAATTTTACTCCTTACATCACCATCATGACATCTCACCATTTTCCTCTTTGAGATCCCTTTGAAACATGTGGGCATCAGTTATCCAAAGGGCATGGACGGGAAAATCAAAATGCCCCTCAGAATATATATATATATATACATATATGATCCATATTTTTAGGGCCCATATGTTTACATTCTCTCATTCTCTTCCTCAAATAAAGAGAGTCATGATACAAGGAGTAACCAAAAATATTTAGATAGGACTACCACCAAAAATTCCACACACTTGCACATCTCAATCAAGGTGTATGACTTGTATCTCCTCATGGTCCGGGCTTTGACTTGGCAACACAAGTGTCATAAGTACGCCCACCTATATACCTTCCCAAAGCTCCATTCTCAGCCTTAGTGGTAGGTCTTAATGGCAAACACAAATGCCTTTGGTGAGGATTTCATACACATTGAGCGATCGGGAGAATCATTCGAGGAACTTATTTATTTTGCAAAACTTTATAAAACCTCCTGATTGATGGTCTATCAAGGGATGAATGAATGGTGAGTCTGTTACAACCATTGTATCTTGCAACCACCCAAGGACTTGGAAAAGCTATAAGCCCCATGAGAAGTGTAACACCCCAGTGTTATGGTTGCATCAAACATGTGCATAGCATGAGCATCATTATGTATTCAAAAGCATCCATGATCATCATCTATCTTGGGACATGGCATCCTTTGCAAAAATGTGTTTTAAATGGCTTAGATAGGCTTTCTATGCTTATGTTTGGGTGAACAATGCTTGTGTTTGTGCTTAATGCCTTGGTAAACAGCTTATCTATGCTTAACTTAACCTTGGAAACAATGTTCATGTTGATCACTTCTCCAAAATAATCACTTAAGTCTTACTTATGCAAATAGGCCCTAGAAACCTCTTTTGCTTAGGCTTTTAAAAAGTGTTTCATAAAATGTTTGCATGTCAAAACTTCCTACAGCAAAGTTGTAGCAAATTTTATAAGGAACAAAAGTTGTTTTATGGCCATCTCATGAAAATGATCACAAATAGCTCAAAAGTGGCCCACAAGGCAGTTTTGGGGCTGTTTTCCACACTTAGAAATTTTCTAAGTCCTGGGGGCTTTGCAGTTTGCTCGAGGGGTGTTCTTCACCTTCCCGTTTGAATTCTAGAGCGAATCAAGCCTTGATCTTGTAAGCAATGTTGGAGTACTCGTGTAGCTCTCTGGCATGGAGCAATTAGCCAGCAAAATCATCGAGTGATTAGGGAGTAAATCGTTGGGCAAAATCGAGTTTCAGTCGGTTTGGGGAGACTGAATCGCGTCGTCGTTCAGACAGGGGGAGCTCGCCGGTGTGCCGCGTGTCTGGACCCGTGGCGTCCGTACGTCGCCGTTGGCCCCGCCCGTCAGTCCTCCGCGCGTCCTTCATCTCGCCCCGGCGCCCCGGTCGCGTGGACAGAGCCATTTCCGCTCCCGGTGTCCTCTCTCTCTCGCGCGTCGTCGTTTCCGCGTCGCCGCCGTTGCTTCGGCGAGCTCGCGCGCGCGCATCTCCGTGTCTCCGGCCAAGCAGCTCGGTCCAGCGCTCCGCAAGCCTCTCCTCTCCACCGTCGTCGAGCTGGTTGCGATTGCCGAGCCTCGGTGAGCCCGCATTGCCTGCTCCGACGCGAGCTTACCTCGCCGGAGTTCCGCCATGGCCACCGGCGTCGTGGCCAGGGCTCTGTAGTCCGCCATTTCTTCTCATTCTTGTCCCAAAAGCTTCGCTAGGTCTTGCTGTTGCTCGTCCTCGTTCTCTTCTGCCCTGTCTCCGGCCAGAGACGCCGGCAGTCGGCCGCGCACCACCGCCGTGCCGCCATTCGCGAGGGCGAGGTACCTAGAGCTCGGTAGAGTTAGGGTTTTGGGTACCGCTAGATGCGGAATCCAGTGGGGAGCACGATGGTGCCTTGGCCAGCGCCGAGACCTCGCCGTCGGCGAGATCTCCGGCGGTCAAGCCGCGCCTCTGCTTCGGTGTCACTGGCAGGTGGGGTCCGTTGACGCGCGGGTCCCCTCTGTCAGTCCCTCTTTCTCCTTTGTTTAAATCAGAGTTTGAGCTGATTTTGTAAAAATCATATCTCTAGTTCTAGTGATCCAAAAATTGTGAAACAAATTTCGTGTTGTTTCTTGAGATGGCTAGTATTTAATAAAAATATAAAATGAATCATGTTTTCTGGGAAATTATTTATTAAGGATTTAATCTTGTTATTTATGGATAAATGCATATCTCTGGTTATACTGCTTAGTTTGCTTTTAAAATTTTATGGTAGTCTTTGCATGGCATTAGAGTGCTCTGATAATTATTTCATGATTTTTGGAGCACTGCAGTTGTGATATGCAATTTGTGTTTGAAATATGGCTTGTTTCTTTAATTAAATCACATAAAATAATTGGTGCTTATGCTGGTGCTCTATTTTGGTGGTAAACTTGTTTATGGCATTCCTAAGATATAAATAATCTGAAATCTGTTGTTTGACACCATATGAGTCATGTCTATGAATTTATGAAATAAATGCCTTGATACATGTTAAATGCATATCTTTAAATTGGCATGTGCAATGGTCCTGAAAATTTTATGGTGTTGATCTGATGTTATACTTGTGCCTCTGTAATTTTTGTAGATTTTTCTGAGCACTTTAACTAATATCTTGTAAATATGCCTTGCCTAAAATTAATTAATAAATGCCTTGTTAAGTAATTGTTTTGGGGTTTTCAACTGATGATCTGGTGACCTTGTGATTTGTTTGTGCCCATGAGCCTTATGGTTGGCTTAGTTTGTGTCTTGATCATGTCATTAAATAATTAACTATAGGGTTAAATGCTGTCTGGACAGCAAGTGAATAATTTAACTTTGCTTAATGATAAGTTGACTTTCTGTGAAACTTGTATAAAACAAAGTTGTTCTAAACTTGTTGAACTAACTGTGGTTCAAATTTGAGGTCATTTGGCCAAGTAGTTTAAAAGTTACAGCTGTTCCAAGTTAGGTTCCAGAAATAGGGGTTCTCTGTTTTTCTGGGACAGAACCTGGAACTTTGTTAAAATGACTAGTTTAAGGTTTGAATCTTGCTGTCATGTTTAAAGATGGGTTGTAGATAATTTCCTAAGCTTTCCAGAATGTCCTTACTCATGTTTGTTGGACCTGTCTATCTATACTTATGATTTATTTACTGAGCATACTTGTTTTATGTTGCTTGCTGCTTTATTGCCATGATAGGTTTTGAGTTATGTTAACTTGTTTATTCTTGTGAGTTAGTATAACTCTTGTTCCGTAAATGAGTGTCCAGTGAGTTGCTTGTGCTATTAAGCATTCATCTGTAGCATGTGCACCTTCTCATTCATCGAGCATGCAATAGGTGCACCGGACGTGGCAGTTTCCTTCGAGCTCCAAGCGAACCCCGAAGGCCAGGAAGGCAGCCAGGAGGTGGAGGTCCAGCAAGTCGGACTCGAGGAGCCCGAAGAAGAAGTTGAGTGTCCAAGTCATGAGCCGGCATCGTTCGTGAAAGGCAAGCCCCGGAGCATTTTAAGCCTCCTCTATTTTCGAAAGTTTACTTAATACGTTATATCTATTGCTGCATTACGTATAGGAGTTGTGATGAAACTGTTGCTGCATTCTACTCTATCCTTGTCTAGATAACTTACCCTCCCTGGTTGTAGAGTTAGGTTCGAGTAGCAGCTTAGCTATGCTTTAATCAGTAGAAGTCGGGTGATATCCTGTCATCCGCGCGATATAGGGTTGTGTCGGGTCGCGATGGTCTATATGTGCTATCGTGGATGGAACCTGGTTAATTTGACTTAAGCCGGGCGGAGTTTTGCAAGTGTGTAGTAACTCCGTCTGTGGCAGCTAAGGACCGATCGTTGTACGTCCTCTTGTCATGTTGAACGCATGCCTGACACTTAGTTGGCCGGATAACTCGTTCCGACCGCGAAGCCGAGTAGTATGACTCAGACCGGAAGACCGGCAAGTATAAAGTGCGCACTACCGGAGGGAGTGCGGTGTGCGGGGGACCATTGGCGTAAGTCCAAAGGCAGGTGAGTTAAAATTCCTGACCTCCCTGGCAGAGTGGTAGCCCTGGGAGTGCGGCGCTGATCGGAGCCGCGATTTCTGAGTCGTACCAAAGGTGACCCTTTGGCTCTCCGGCAGGGGATGCTTGGGTGAGTGCTAGGAATAAACCTCCAGCTGGATAGGAATTCGATTCGAATCGCCGTCTCTCCCGGTTAGTGAGAACTTGACAGAGCAGCGGCAAACGTAGCATTCACTAACGAACTTGGTTCATGATAATGATGATAGCAAGAAGAACATGTGATAAAATTGATATGGTTACTATTGTTTGTAATAATCAAATGATGTGTTGTAGTACAGGTGCTAATCTAGCGGTAGGCTGATGATAAATAAATTTGATGCTCTTAAAATGATTTAGTTGTAAGTTAAGCTTTTGGCAAAAAGGTGAGTCAACCAGCTCCACTTAAAAATTCAGCCTTGCATGATCCTTGGTGTCTTTTATGTTTTCCTAGACGGGTAAGTCTAGCTGAGTACAACCTCGTACTCAGGGTTTATTCCCACCTGTTGCAGATGATATCTTCTATGACGGTTTCTGCAAGACCTGTCTCCATCCCGCTGGGGATGAGGACTAACCGTTGGGCACGGTTCTCTAATCTTCTCGTCTATGATGCTTTTGGAAGGATGACCTAGACTCTGGCAGTAACAAACTTGTGAACTGAACTTTGAGCAAGTGTGTGTACTTATTTTGCTTCCGCTACTTCGAACATGTGTTGTAATAACTTAATACTCCGATGTGGTGCCGCTTCGACGGCAATGAATGACTATGTAACAATCGTTGTGTTTATGTTGAACTATTACGATCTTGGTTTGTTGCGAGTTGGTTGGAAGTCCCTCGTGATTTCGATTGACTACCGGGATTATATGGGCTCAAGTCTAGAAACTTGATTGCTTGACGATCGTTTCTGCACTTGAACTCTTATAATTTGGTCGGTTCTGTGACAAGAAGTAAAGGTAAAGAGTGGATAGCATGCCATCTTATTTAAATTGTGAACGAATGATTTGTTATCGGTATGGTACACTTGAATTATATCGGCATAGTAGCAACTCCTGATCAACAACCATACTTAATTATTTGCTCGAGACGAGCAAAGGTTAAGCTTGGGGGACTTGTTGGCAGTCATTATAGACCAATCATAAACTGCCAACTTGATCCAAAAGGAGAAGAAGCGATCATATTATATACACACATGCATTTTATTACTAACAAATTCCACTTGTACCATAGTGATTATATTTTGTAGGAATTATAGTGCAACAAGTGGAAATGAGCCATACCATGAAGAAAGCACAAAGTACCAAAAGACGTATTTAGAAATGCACAAACCAAGAAAATAGAGAAAGACCCAAACAACTCAGAATTGGGCCTGATCGTAACCATGGGAGAGATCCAAGCCCAGAGCCAAACCGACCATGCGAAGGCAGTGGCCAGGGGGACCCACCCAGGGTGCGGCCGCACCCTGGTGCGGGCGCACCCCTGGAGGCAGCAAACCGGGCCCATCTTTCTCAGGCGGTTGCATACCACCATGCATAGGATAGTTTCACCTACTACCAAATTTAGATTCGACAAACCGTCCTAGTTCCACTATAAAAAGAGAGGCACTCCCCCCTTTTCAACACACACATCATTTGGAGTCAATTTACCTCACACCTCTCACTTGTATCTTTAGTCTAGATTAGTAGTTGAGCAAGGCAAGAGCTAGCAAGGAGAGCTTGTCTCCTTGGAAGAAAGGATTTTTTTGGTATCAATAATATTCAATCTTCTTCCATGAGCAAGTTCTATTCATCTTTATATGATTATGCATATGAACTAGAGTATGGTTGTGTTCTTATCATATGAACTAGTTCTATGAACTATAGTATATGAACTAGTTCTTAGTTCTTGTGCTATGTTCTTGATATGTTCATCATTGTTCTTCATTGTTCATCAGATTAGTATGATTAGGATTAGAATTAGGAATGGGCTGATGGTTCACTGTGCTGTGATGGTTGCTCTTAGCCTAGCCTGTCACTCCGAAGGGGTGGGGCCCGCAGGGGTTAGGAGTTGTTTCCAATTATGTGAACATGGTGTTCAGGTATGCAGGAATCAGTGGATGTGCAGGTATCTTTCGGGTAGAGGGGTAGGTGGTAGGGTAGTGACCGCTCTGTCATCTATTGCATTCCCCGACGATCAGGTATTCCGATAGGAGTTCTGTAAAGTCTCTATCGGCTAGGTATCCAGCTGCGGGGATCTCCCCTCATCTCAGGCTTAGTTCTAACTCTATTTATTGCTAATTAGATGATCTGCTAATAGTTCTATGCATAGTTATATGTGACCCATGCCTACTCAAGTAGATTTATTTCTTTATTCTTTATTTATTATTTCTCTTCTATTTTATCCTTGAGATTGATCCAATGTGTGTCCACTATCTTGAATATCATGTTTATTCCTGTTTACTCTATGTCTACCAAGCATTCAATAAGTAATCATGTTTCCACCATGTTTGATCCCGTTGCCTTCCCACGGGAATTATAAATTCGACACCCTTGAGTACTCACGGGTTGAAATGCTACAATGATAGTTTTGTCTGCTTGCACTTATATTACTTCTTCATTCATGAACTATTGATTGGTGTACCTAAGTACCATTACTTAAGATTCTAATCCTTGTGCACTTTCAAGCGTAGTGCCATAGCTTTGCATATCGCAAGTAAGGATGGTTAGGAAGACCAATCCGACATTCCTAATTATTGTTACCAGACAACACTGCTAAGACCGACACCCTCGAGTTGCCTTGGGTTATCTCTCTAATTATAGCGATAGTTACGGTATGCCAACACCCGACATTTCTGGTGCCATTGCTAAGGATGGATCTATGGTCTATTTTTAGTGGTGACGCTAAGAAATGCCAACAACGAGCACGCCTATGAATGCGACATTGAATGCGTCGAGTACAGGGAGGTGGTCGAGACCACCACCGAGCTCGCCTCGAAGCTCAATCCCCTCGTCGCTTAGGCTCTAGACCCAAAGCGCCAGGCGGGCAACTTCGAGCCAGCAGAAGGCACAAAGAAGGTCCCGCTCGACCCCAATAACTCTGATGGCAAGGTGCTGACGATCAACGCCGACCTCGACCCCAAATAGGAGGCCATGCTCGTCGACTTTCTCTGTGCAAACGCCGTCATGTTTGCATGGAGTCCCTCAGACATGCCTGGCATACCGAGGGAAGTCGTTGAGCACTCCTTGGAGATCCGAAGCGGTTCTAGACCAGTGAAGCAACGCCTGCGCCGCTTCGAGGAGGAGAAGCACAAGATCATTAGCGAGGAAGTCCACAAGCTTTTGGCGGTTGGATTCATCAAGGAGGTTCATCATCCCGATTGGTTAGGAAACCCTGTACTAGTTAAGAAAAAGAATGGGAAAATGAGGATGTGTGTAGATTATACCAGTTTAAATAAAGCATGCCCGAAAGATCCATTTCCTTTGCCATGTATTGATCAAATTGTCGATTCCACCACGGGATGTGAAACCCTTTCGTTCCTTCATGCTTATTCTGGCTACCATCAAATAGAAATGAAAGAGTCTGACTAGCTCGCGACCTCTTTCGTCACCCCTTTTGGGAGGTATTGCTACATGACCATGCCCTTGGGACTTTGAAACGCTAGGGCGACGTACCAACGGTGCATGCTCCACATTTTTGGAGAACACATAGGGTCGACGATCGAGGCATACATCGAGGATATCGTCATCAAGTCGAGGATGCGAGGCGACCTGATTCAGGACCTCGAGATTGCATTTGGCTGCCTGCACACCAACAATATCAAGCTGAACCCTGAAAAGTGTGTCTTTGGCGTGCCTCGAGGCATGCTCCTAGGATACATAGTCTCCCAGCGCGGCATCGAGGCCAACACTGAGAAATTCTCGGCCACCACCAAAATGGAGCCAATTCGAGACGTAAAGGGCGTGCAAAAGGTGACGGTCTGTCTAGCAACACTCAGCAGCTTCATCTTGCGGCTGAGGGAAATAGCGCTACCATTATACCGGCTCCTGAAGAAAGTTGAACGCTTCGCATGGACCGTCGAGGCTGAGTGTAACATCCCTGATGTAACGGATACTAAAACTGGATCATGTCATCATAAGCGTCGCATAGCATACTTGTTGAGCACATCTTGATGCATCAACTTAAAACATGTTTAATTTGGTTGCTTGTGCTTAGGGAACTAAAGTGTGCTTGTGTTGTGAAATGATGCTTGTGTGGTTGTGTAATCCTTAGTGTTGGAGGGTTCTGAGGAAAGGTGGGAGAAAACCCTAATTTCAATACTCTAGTTTTTGCCCCCTTTTGTGCAACTTAAAAACCAAGCAAAATTTGGGGATGAGTTCAAAAGAAAAGTTGTAGATCTTGACAAGATGTACAACTTTGGTGTTTTGAGTTTTTGAAGTTTTAATACAAAATTCAAAGTAATTTTGAAAATACAGATTTCCAGAAAGTGTCCCCTTTTCTAATTTGAATCTCCAATTCAAAATCTACTTGGAATTTTGAGAAGTGACCAACATGAAAGTTGTAGAGCTCAAAAAGTTGAACAACTTTCATGTTGGGAGTTTTTCAAGTTGTTATGGAAAATCAAAAGTAATTTTGGAAATTCTGATTTGTCCCCAATTGTCCCCTTTTCCTATTTGACTCCCTAATTCAAAATAAAGTTGGAATCTTGAAAAGTGATCAAAATGAAAGTTGTAGAGCTCATCAGATTGAACAACTTTTATTCCAGGAATTTTTCAAGTTATTGAGTAAAATCAAAAGTAATTTTGGAATTTCTATCTGCCCTAGTTCAAATTGGAATTTCCCCCAAATTGGAATTTTGAATTTCAAACAGTTTTCCTTAAATTCATGCCCTTCCACTCAAAATCAGCTCTGGACCCTTAAAGGTGTTTTGTAGCATTCAAAATTCTGAACAACTTTTGCTTTGGCAGAAATTTGACTTCAATTCAAATTTTGGAAGTATTTTGCAAAAGACAGGAAAGGGAGGGATATGGCTCGCTACAGTGATCCGATGAGGATCACGAGCACCTCTGCCCAGCGCGGCAGCAGAGCGTGCAGCACCGTGCGCGTGCAGCGCCGCCACGCAGCTGCTTGCCGGCCGTGTCACTGCGTGACGTGGACGCCCGCAACCCCTTCGCCTCGTCCTGTTGAGCGCCCGCGCGGCCGACCTCGAGCTCCCTTGCTTCGGCGACCAAAAACACCCGACGATGCTCTACCGCCCAATACGCCCTGTGTGCTTCCCCTTTAGCTAAATCGAGCTCTCCACCATCTCCGCCACCCCCTTGCGAACCCAGCGTATGCCCAGGAACACTCCCTGCCCCTCTCAATCGGCCAGAGTTCCTCTTCTTCTCCAACTCCGGCCGACTTCCGCCGTGAGCCCCCTTCCTCGTGGTCAGGCCATTCTACAAGGTATCAAGCCGAGGTAAGAGATGTTAGAGCTTCACCGTGCTGTCCCGAGCTCATGCGCTCGCTTCTTAGTCTTACGCACGCACAGGTCCACCGGAACGACGTCGCCAAGCCGGAGCGCCCGTGTAAAGAAGCCGCCACCGTCGCCAGCAACCTTGGCTACCTCTCCGACCTCGGTGACGTGAGCATCATGCTCCTTATCCCTCCTGGAAGCTCTCTAGCGCGTTAGCTCACTCTCTATTGAGCTCTCGTGGCCGGTCTACGTGCGACCAGTGCCACCGTCCGCAATGTGTGTGGCCAGGGTGTGGAGAGAGGGTAGAGTGCCCGTAGGCAGGGTCAACGGGGTCACGAAGGAGAGGTGAAGCCGCTGCGCTTCGTCGCGAGGGCTGGAGCCCCGCCAGCGGCGGCCGGAAGCACAACCGAGCCACCGGCGAGGTGAGAGACGGCGACGTCGTGAGAGGGGGAAGGCGTGTGCAGCGTGCGGGCCGAGGTGCTGGGCCGCCCTTGGCACAACGCCGTTTTTCTTTTCCTTTTTGTGCAAATTTGATTTATGTTTGATTTTGTGTAGAAAATTATGTGCTAATCCAAAAATAGTAAAAATATTTGAGTATGTTCTATGCAGTGAGTAGAACATAGGAAAAATGTTAAATTCCATTTTCTGATAATTTGAACCTGTATAAAAATTGTATCCTTTATTTAGTAAATAAAACTTCCATGAAAATTAGGAATTTATTAATATGTCCAAAAATCACCAAAATTGGTGAGATGTCTCTCGATATTATTTCCTAGCTTCACACAAAATTTGGTGGCATTTGGATAATGTTTGAATGAAATATTAATATACCCTTAATTTGTAATTAAGTGATAACCCTAAAATATTTAGATAATAATTAGCTTAATTTCTCAAATTAGGATTTGAGTGCTTTTGGGATTGTGTGATGACCTGAGGTCATTAATCTTAATGACCTTTGGCATGTAATTATGGTTTGGTATTAATACTTAATTATTGTCATTAACACTTATTTAAGGATTAATTGAGATAATTTCGATTAATAATTAGTTAATCAAGAATAATTGTAAATTAAGAAAGGTCTTAGCTCACTGATGCAACCTCTTGGGTAAAAACATTAAAGTAATAAACAACTGTAATTACTGTTTAGCCTGTCTTTGCACCAAGAAGGAAAATTGTACTCAACTCGGTCCTTCTTATGTGTTGTCATAAGCATATCATGAGCATGCATCATTTTGCGTATAGTGCACGTTACCGAAGGAGCGACCGTTGAACCGAACCCCGAGGTTGGTGTTCTGCTCAAGGAAGTTGGACCCGAGACTTGGGATGTCTTCGAGGAACCCACTCAGCTCTGCAACCAGGGCAAGCCTCGGATGCATTAACCCTTCCTTGAATGTTTTAAATCTTTTATCACTTATGAATTAAAAATACTGCATTACGTAGTCAAGAATCGGGCTTAACCTTCACTACCTTGATATTTGTTAGCCTGTCCTTGGCACCTGTTTTATTTTAAAAACTACGTAGTGATGCTTAGCCCTGCTTGTTAGATAGGTTTTCAACTAAGAAAGTTTGAAGGGTTGTTGTGGAATACTTTTATGGTCAATGATGTTTCAACTTGAGATTGGTCGGTGTACTTGCTTTAAGAATGGAGTCTTAAAGTAGTGTCTCCAACTGTGTCAATTAAGGACCGATCCGTTGATGGCCTGCTATGTTGAGAATTTATAGTACTAGCCACCTGCCCTCGGTAAGCCCGGTCTTGTGATTCCTCGATGAGAGCGGCTACTCACGCAATGGGTGTGGAGCGATGGTGAGAGTAGCGTGTACCGTCCTAGCAAATGGGTTGGATGGTGGAGTACTGTGCTCTCGGGTGCCGTGAACCCGGTCAGATCTTGGGAAAGCCAGATTTCGGTTGACATATGCAAGATTCGGTCCTACATATGTTGGGTGGTTAGGAACTCCAGCTGGGTTGCTAAGCGATTCGAATCGTCGTTGCTCCCTGATTGGGAGACTCAATTCCTTCGACCCTCATCATAGTTAGTAATGCAACTGAATTAAGGAATGGGGAAAAGGGAAATGTCTCATGGGGTTCGGATCCTGATTCCCGAACTCAGAGTGACATAAGCTAGTATTAGCAGAGAAACCAGCGACCAGACACCGTTGCTGCCCTGCCGTCTCGAAAGCCTTCTCCCCTTCCCCTT
>NC_012871.2:44371729-44376636 GCF_000003195.3 Sorghum bicolor
GCTCCATCGGGAGTATGTTGCCTTCCTAGACCCAAGGGGGTAAAACCGGCAAAATGAGGGTCGGAGGTTCCCTCCCAGAACAAACGCCCCTCAATGAAAAGGGACATTGGGAACAGTCAGATCCGAAAGAGCAATATAGCCCTCAAAGGAGTCCAAGACTCCTTAAAGGCCTCGGGGGCTACACCTATGGGGGTCGCTCGGCGACCCCCCACGGGAACTCGACCATCAGAAGAACCCCTCTTCGAGGACAAATGCTCGAACAGGGGCTCGGGGGCTACTCTCAACTGATGAGCATATCAAGAGTATCCGTACACAGGTCGAGGCATCCGACTCGACGCCCCTCCCCCTCTCTAGTTGTGTGCACAGGCCAGGACGACCATGGTCCCGAACACAGAAAGAGCGTCCTGCGAATCGACCAGGGCTCGAGCGCCGGCTACCGTCGAATACAGAAAGAGGCTCGAGCGAATCGGAAGGCCTCGAGCGCAAGGACGCCGCTCGCCGCCTCGCGGGCACAGGAACCAGGGCATTTATTGCGCGTGCCGTGTTCTCACCTAACCCACCAGTCACGGGAAGCGTGATAGGGAACAGGCACTCGTCCTGTCATTCTTTTTGCAGCCTTCCCCACCAAACGAGCCAGAACGTGGCAGGACGCAGAAAGTGGGTCGGAACGTCTAATCAAGACCCCCTTGAGATGCCCAAGGTGGCTAGCGAGGCGTTACACGGCATCCGACCCTCGAGTAGGCATGTTTCCTTCCTGTGAAAGGGTCAGGTGACGAGTGACAGCACTTCAACCACTCCGACGCAGATGCTGCCGCGACGTACAAGCATGCAACAGATAAACCATCCTAGGACGGCGCACAGAGCGGGATACAGGGGCACGCGTAATCATCATGAAGCTACCAAGACAAGATGGCTCGAGACCACGCCGATACGGAGGCCTCGAGTAGGTCAGAGCGCCATACCACTATCGACCCCTACTCTGACGCCTATACATGTACCCTAGGCCTCTCCTGGAACTATAAAAAGGGGAGGCCCAGGAGCGGATATAGAACAGGCGATACAACACAACACACACGCTTAGTAGAGCTTCCACACTCCATCTCCATCCATCTCACGCCTGTATTCACCCCTGTACAAGCACTTAGGTGCAAGATAATACAAACACCTCTCCCCCCGCTGGACGTAGGGCCTTCTCTTGCCTGAACCAGGATAAATATTTGTGTCTTTTCTTGCATCACCATCTGGAAAAAGGGGAGCACGCATTCAAGTTTTACTCGTTGGTGTGACCCCCCAGGGGGAAACACCGACAGTTGGCGCGCTAGGTAGGGGTCCAGCGTGTTTTTCACTGATTTCCCATTCCTTTCCACATGGCCACTCTCATTTCGCCGATTCCGCGCTCCACGGTGATTTGGTTCGGGAGCCTCAAGTTCATATCTACTGGTTCCGGCTATGACATGATCCTGCTCTCGGTCAAAGGACCGGGAGGAGCCCGCGTTGCGCCAGCACGATTGAGGGCTCCGAGACGTGGACAGTGCCACCATCACCCTTCTGCCTTGTCACGACCGACAGTTCGTGCCAGGCAGCAGGTGACACATGAGCCGATAGCCCCGCGCGCCGAAACCGCGGGTATGGTAGCCTCACGCCACGAGGATCGCACGACGACGACGGGAGACGGCACGCCACGCGCGCCCTCTCCCACCACTACGCTACTTCCACATGGGCTGTTCGCCCCAAAAAGAGCGCTACCGTTCGGTCTGGACAATGCCGCGACATCGCTCGCTAGGGCGATATGTCCAAACGCCCAGACATATGTGGAGAGACCAATGGTCCTCCCATGCGATACTGAGGAGCAGCAACGGACGCCCGAGCTGTCGGATTTCTCCTAGGTACGAGGCCTCCGTCGCCTAGGGCCTGGGCGATACACGATCACCTCACTCAGGCAACGGCTGCTGGAGGAAGGACGTGGATGCTTCTACGCCGCCGAGCCGAACTCCGGCTCTGAGTCCGACAGCTATGACCCTACTAGGGAATGTTTCAATATCGACGGGGCAGTAGAAACCACCGACGAGACACAGGACGCCGTTGCAGGCGGTCGAGTCCCTGTAGCAAGGGAGGACCCCAGGACGCCTGGGAATGACGGTCAAATCGACCCCCCTTCACAAGAAGACAGAGCCGCGTAAATTGCGCAGCTGCGAGAGCTCAAAGCAAAGCTCGACGAGGATCGCGACTGCCTTGTTTTGCTTGAACAGATCATCGAGCAGGACTTGCCTTACCCACCTGGTGGAAGTGTCCGCAGACGGGCTCGAGAGGTTCATGGGCAGATCGTCGGAGATGGAGAGCCTGAGCAGCCCGTCAGCCGTTTCCCTCGAGCGGGCTAGAATGTCGTGGCGGTGACAATGCTGCTGTGTAATATGCCTGAACTGTCGAACTCCCAAGCGCGACGCATTCGAGACGAGGTGCAGACTCTGCTCCAGGTGGCGGCAGTTCAGTAGGCCGAGAGCTCGGCCTCTCGACGTCGAGGGGCGGCCACAGAAAAGCGTGATGAGCCGGCCTAGAACGAAAACGAGGTGTCGGTCCATAAGTAGCCGCCCCCTCGAGGGAAAAAGACAACACTCGTCCTCCCCGTCGACAACTGACGACGACACGACGCGCGACGCGACATCGACGAGAACCGTCGCCGTCGGTATGGGGACGCAGAAGAGCGCGGTTAGAGCGCCCACCGCGGCGGGAGATACGACAGCGACGAGGACCGGATGGCCCCGGAACCGCAGGGCCCTCGGGTGTTTAGCAGGGCAATCCGCAGCACGCCGCTGCCCAGCCCGTTCCGACCCCCAACCAGCATTGCTAAATACAACGGCAAGACCAAGCCAGAGCTGTGGCTGGCAGACTTCAGACTAGCCTATCAGCTGGGAGGCGCTTGAGGGGACGATCGAGCCATCATCCGACAGCTACCACTCTTCCTCTCCGACACCGCCCGCAGATGGCTCGAGGAGCTCCCGGCCAACCATATCCACGATTGGGTCGATTTGGTCAGAGTGTTCGAGGGTAACTTCAAAGGAACCTACATACGACCCGGCAACTCGTGGGACCTCAGCAAGTGCAAGAAGAAGTCAGGAGAAACTCTCTAGGAGTATGCTCGACGCTTTTCGAAGCAACGCACCGAGCTGCCACACATCCCCAACCATGACGTCATCCTGGCCTTTGTCTCTGGCACCACCAGTCGAGACATGGTGCGGGAATTAGGCCGGAACCGCCCTCAGACCGTCGACGAGCTGATGGACGTAGTGGCAAACTACGCTGTAGGGGAAGAAGCGGTCGGTTCCTTCTTCAGCTGCGAAGGAAGGAAAGGAAAGCTGTCAGCTGATGATGATGAGGGTCCCAGTCTCGGGAGGAAGTACTTCCGGCTCGAACAGCCTCGCCAGCCTTTCCCCAGGAGCTTCCGCATCGTCGATCAAGGCGTGGAGCCTCTCCTCGTTCTCTGCGTCGGTCTTGGAGATATCGGTGACTAAGCCATGGGACACCACCTCCATATCGTAGGAAAAGCCTGAGTAGACAACTGCCATTGCCCGCTTTACCCTGGTATGGAGGGCGTCCCGCACCCGGTCCCTCAATGTAGCACCAAGATAGCATAGCTGGTCGACCAGTGCGTCGCCTCGAGCCTCCTCCCTCGACTCGTCCACGGGTTCGAGCTCCCAAGAGGCTGAGAGATCACTTATCGCCGTCCGCAGCCGACGGATCAAAGTGACCTCGCCCTCGAGCTGAGCCTTGGTGGAGCGGACCTCGACTTGAGCGGCAAGCAGCTCATCTTTAAGCACTACAAGGACCGACACGGAGAAATTAGATAACACAAACCACACCTCGGAAAGGAAAACTCAAGAATGGAAACATACCATGAATCCTCTCCTCCAGAGCCGTATTCTCACCAACCAAGTTGGTGTTGGCCCTCTGGATCTCCTTGTTCGAGCGCACCAGCTCGGTGTTGGTGATGCGCAGGTCCTCGATCGCCTTACCTGCCTGCGCGATAGCTCCATCTTTCTCCAGCAGCGCTCTCTTCAGACGGTCGACGTCATCAGAGAGGCTGTGAGATCGAGTCCGCTCCACCTCAAGATCCTCAAGAGCCTTCTTCTTGGCCTCCTACACGGTGCTCCGGGCAATCTCACCGTTGACGCACTCCACCTTCATCTTGAAGGATTCTCGAAGGGAGGCAAGGTCTGTCCTGAGGAGGCCCTTCTCCTTGTCTAGGTCAGCAGCCGCGTTCTTGTAAGACAAGGCCTCTTCCCGGGCCTTGGATGCAGCCTCCTCGACCATCATGGCCCGCTCCCCCCGCAGCGCGGCTTCTTCCACTGCTTTCCTCGAGGCTTCCCGAGCCTCAGCTAGGGTGGCCTCCCTCTCCTTCTTCTCCTCCTCGAGCGCCAAAAGCTCCTTATAGGCCTTGAGGTGTTTCTCCTGCGACTCCAGGAGTTTGTCCTTGAGGAGAGGGAGTTGCTCCCAGCCACCCCTCGTTGCATGAATAAAGCTTGACTTGATGTGGGAGGTCTCCTTTAGATCCTGCGAAGCGGCAGTAGAACAGTAAGAACACAAAACCAGAACGTCCAGAACGCAAGACCAAAATCACTTACAAAGTAGGCCGGTCTGAGCCCATGGTTGACGACGTCGGGCAGGAGCCCCACCACGTGCTTCATCCAGAAGCGAAGCTCCTCGAGATGCTCCCACTTCTCAGCCTCCTTCCGATCGTCCATAAAGATGTTGGGCTCGGACAGGTCGGTCGAAGCCCGGATGTGGATCCGGTCAGGGCACCAGTTCTCCATCTCCTGATAAACGCGCGCCTTGATGCCCCGGATGAGCTCCTCAACGGTCTCGAGCGACCCCCCGGGCACAAGAACAGGTCGACGAGGTAGGGAACCGGC